>NW_006921884.1:82402-82914 GCF_000298275.1 Orycteropus afer afer | reverse complement strand
ATATAAAGTTAGTGATTGTTGTTTCCATATTCCTAAAGAATGTTGATGAGATCTCGATTGAGATTGCATTGAATGTATGGATTGCTTTGGGTAGAATTGACATTTTCACAATGTTTAATCTTCCTATCCACAAGCATGGAATATTCTTCCATTTATGTAGATCTCTTATGGTTTCTTGAAGTAGTTTTTTATAGTTTTCTTTGTACATGTCTTTTGTGTCCCTGTCAAGATTTATTCCCAAGTATTTTGGTTTTTTTTGGTAGCTGTTGTAAACGATATTGATTTTTTTTTTAATTTCTTTTTCAGCAATCTCTTTGCTGGTATAGAGGAATCCAACTGATTTTTGGATGTTGATTTTTTATCCTACCATGATGCTAAATCTCTCAATTAGTTCTGGTAGATTTTTGACTGAGTTCATTGGGTTTTCTAGGTGTAGGATCATATCATCAGCAAATAGGGATAGTTTGACTTCTTCCTTGCCAATTTGGATGCCTTTGATTTCCCTTTCTTGC
>NW_006921884.1:79913-81302 GCF_000298275.1 Orycteropus afer afer | reverse complement strand
TGATTTCTTCTCTTACCCAGTCTTTCTCAAGGAGGGTGTTGTTCATTATCCATGTGTTTACTCTTTTCCTGTTGATCTTCCTATTGTTGATTTCTCAGTTGTTAGCATAATGATCTGAGAAGATGTTTTGCAGTATTTCAATGTTTTTTAATTTATTAATGTTTGCTTTATGTCCTAACACATGGTCTGTCATGGAAAAAGTTCCATGTGCACTGGAGAAGAATATATATTGTGCTGCTGTTGGGTGACGTGCTCTGTAGATGTGTATAAGGCCAAGTTGGTGGATTGTATTATTTAGCTCTTCTGCATCTTTGTTGAGTTTCTTTCCAGTTGTTTTATCTTTAAAAGAAAGTGGTGTATTAAAGTCTCCCACTGTGACTGTGGAGTCATCTGTTTGACTTTTCAACTCTTTTAAAGTCTGATTTATGTATTTTGGGACCCTTTAATTGGTTCCATAGATATTTATTATGGTTATATCTTCATGTTCAATTGATCCTTTAATCATTATATAATGTCCTTCCCTGTCTTGCATTATGGATTTTGTCTTAAAGTAAATTTGATCAGAAATTAATATTGCCACTCTTGCTCTCTTACTGTTGCCATTTGCTTGATATATATATATATTTTTCCAACCTTTGATTTTTAGTCTATTTTTGTCTTTATCTCTAAGGTGTATCTCTTCTAGGCTGTGTTGATGGGATTTGTTTTCTTATCCAATCTGCAACTGTCTGTCTCTTGAGTGGTGCATTAAATCCATTAACATTCAGTGTAGTTATTGATAAGTATGAATTGGTTGCTGTCATTTTGTTATGTGTTTTTTCCTGGTGTCCCTGGTTTCTTTGTTCCAAATTATTTTCTGTGCTGAGCTCATTATATTTATGAATTGTGTTATCATTTGCTTTGTTGCTGTTGTTTTAGTAGATGCTGAATATTTGTACTTGTCCTCTTTTTTATTGTGATGTGAAGGTTTATCATTATTTGTTGAGGTTACCTTATGATTTATAATTTTCTCCCCAAGCTTAGAATAGTCCATTCTATCTTGCAACTCTCTTAACTTCCTTACCATTTAGAAGTTCTGTAACTACACTGTATTTTCCCTCTTTTTGTTTGTAGTTGTCCTCACTTGCCAATTGATGTCTCTGGTTCTCTGTTTACAATCTTGTAAGCTCATTTTACTTTGGATATGTCCATAGCTGTAGTTTCTGGGTCATGTCACATTGTGTATCAATGGTCAGGTGCTATTTGCTATGTTTGGTTCTCTGTTCAGAGGACTCCCTTTAGCATCTCTTGTAAGGTTGGTCTGGTTTTAACAGATTCTCTTAGTTTCTGCTTATCTGGAAATCTCCTAATTTCACCATCATATTTGAGGGACAATTTTGCTGGGTATAT
>NW_006921884.1:76438-77795 GCF_000298275.1 Orycteropus afer afer | reverse complement strand
TTGCATCTAGATGGCAGCTTGCTAGCTTTTAAGATCCCAGTCACTACTCACCAAAGTAGGAGGTGGAACAATGTTTTGTATAATATTTTATGCCAATTGAGCTTGATGTCCTCTGCGACTATGGTCTCAAGCCTACAGGTTCAACTACTCGGTCCCTTTGGTAGCTGAATGTGACCAAGCAGTGACCACAAACTTGCCTCTTGCCAGCTCTACTATACACCTGGGAATTCTGATCATTCACATAAACTTATAGGACAATTGTCTGCCAACCCTATACATGTTCCTGGATACACTCCCCCTTTCACAGACGTTCCTAATAGTTCAGCCTGTCCGCCCTCTATCCCCCTTGTATACCCATGTTTGCCTTCACTGACAACGTAGTACTGTATGTGCAAAAGGGTACATCTTTGATGTCTGTACCTCCCATGTACCTCTCTATGTCTTTGTTTTCCTCAATGCCACCATATTGGTCACTCATATTTGGTACATTGCCCTTCTCTTCACCCAAATCAATACTTACCTCTATCTATCTAACAGTGTTCCTTCCCCTCCCCTCCCCTCCCACTCCTGGTAACCAACAAAGAAAATTTCCTTCAATAGATAAACCTTTCCTTGACTTTTACAATAATGGACTAATAAAATATTTATCCTTTTGTGATTGACTTATTTCACTCAGCATAATGTCCTCCAAGTTCATCGATGTTGTGTGGTGTTTTGCAGATTCTACATTATTCTTTAGCGTTGCATAGTATTCAGTTGTGTGTATGTACCATAGTTTGGTTATCCATTCCTCAGTTGATGGACACCTAGGTTGTTTCCATCTTTTGACTATTGTACATAATGCTGCAATGAACATGGGTGTGCATATATCTGTTCTTGTCATGGCTCTCACTTCTTTAGGGTATATACCTAGTAAAGGAATGGCTGGGTCAAATGGTATTTCTAATTCCAACTTTTGAAGGAATTGCCATACTGCTTTCCACAGTGGTTGTACCATTTTACAGTCCCACCAGCAGTGTATGAAAGTTCCAATCTCTCCACAACCTTGCCAGCATTTGTTAATTTCTGTCTCATTGAATTTTGCTACTAGTGCTGGAGCAAAATGGTATCTCATTGTTGTTTTGATTTGCATTTCTCTAATAGCTAATGATCGTGAGCATTTCTTCATATGTTTGTTGGCCGCTTGAATATCCACTTTGGTGAAATGTCTATTCATGTCTTCTGCCCATTTTTTAATTGGTTTGTTTGTCTTTTTGTTATTGAGGGGTTGGAGTTTTCTATAAATTCTGGAGGTAAGTTCTTTGTCAGATACGTCATTACTAAATATTTTTTTCCTAATCTGTAGATTCTCTTTTGA
>NW_006921884.1:71558-76338 GCF_000298275.1 Orycteropus afer afer | reverse complement strand
CTCTTGCTCAGTAAGTGAAGTTGCAGGAGGTGTGGGTGTAGTTGTGTCTAATGGGGACTGTTGCTGTCTCCCACTCAGTTAGATAAAAATTACAATTGAATAATGATCAAAAAACTAAAAGCACATTGACAAAAAAACACACATGTAATCACACAGGAACAGTAACCAAAAAAAAAAAAAAAAAGGGAAAAAAGAAGAATTAAAAAACAAGAAATCCTGCAATATCTGGGGATAGGGCACTAAGAGAAAAAAGGTAGAGAAGGAAAATAATTTAGAAAAAAATAGGAAAAATGCAAAAAGGAAAACAAGGAATGGAGTTAACCATGAGAGAAATGGGAAAAAAAAATATATTTTTTTCAACCAGGAACAGGGAAAAGAAAAATAGCTGAAAACTAGGGATTGGGAGGGCATGAATAAAGAATAATAGTAAAAATGACAAAATAATTAGTAGTAATAGTTTTTAAACAGATAAATACAAGTAAACTAAACACCAGAAAAAAAGAAAATTAAAAAGAAAAAAAAAAAATTTAAAAAAAAGCAAAATTATCAGTGGAGGACAGGGCAGGGCACCCAGGCTCCATCTGAGCACACAGACTACGATGGAGTTCCTGCAGGCCCTGAAGGTGGGTGGTAGTGGGGGATGGCCACCCTTTCATCCACCAAGAGGGCGTCAGGTATAAGAGTAACAAGAGGAATGTCACACCTTTTCAGTCATGCAGGTCCAGAGTGTTCGTGGGGTTGTTGGCAAGCAGAACCTGTTCTTAAGCCCCTGGAATCTGGTAGAGCACTGTCTCTTTAAATATCCAAAATGGTCAAGCAGCCTCTAAACATTCAAAATGATGGTGTCCTCTGGACAGGCAGAAGTCCACAGCTCAGCCCACCTTTCTCTTTGCTTTCTCTGTTTATTCCCCAGCCACCAGAGCAGCCCTCCTTGCAGTCCCTGTCTAGCAGGCTGATTTTTAGGTTAATTCTTAGTTCCTACCACCACTCATCACTCTCCAAGCTGTCTGTGCCATCAGGATCGCTCAGGATCGCTGTCAGACCGCAGTTCCGTATGTCTCCTTTTCTGGTATTCTCATGCTAATTCTTCTGCTAGTTGGGGTTTAGTTTACTTCTACATCCTTCCCTTCAGTGCTCAGGGGTCCAGGATCATCTTCTGTGTCTGTGTTAATTTGTTCCCCTTTTCTTTGTTGAAAAGGGTCTGTGCAGCCTTTCTGCCATCTTACTGGAACTTAAACATTAAATTCTTATGTGCATCAAAGAACTTCTCCAAAAGGGTAAAAATAACTACAAAATGGGAAAAAGTATTTGACAATGATATATCCATGTTCATCACAGCAATAATCACAATAGCAAAGAGATGGAAACATCCTAAGTGTTCATCAATGGATGAATGAATAACCAAACTATAGTATATACACATAATGGAATAAATATACAACATTAAATAATAGTGAAGAATCTATGAAACACCTTGTAATGTGGATGAATTTGGAGAACATTATGCTGACTGAAATAAGTCACAGAAGGATAAATATTGTACCCACTATTATAAAAAGTCAAGGAAAGACTTATTCACAGAAGGAAACCATCTTTGTTGGTCACCAGACATGGGAGGAAAGAGGAGGAAAAACTTTTTAGCTAAGTAAGAAGAACTCAAAGCTGCACTGAAGGAATTGGTGAAAAATAAGGCTCCAGGAATTGATGGAATACCCATTGAGATGTTTTAGTAAACAGATGCCAGGCTGGAGGCACTTACTTGTCCAATGCCATGAAATTTGGAAGACAGCTACTTGACCAACTGACTAGAAGAGAACCATATTTGTAACCCTTCCAAAGAAAAGTGATCCTACAGAATGTGGAAATTATCAAACTATCAAATTATCATTAATATCACACACAAGTAACACCTTGCTGAAGATAATTCAAAAACAGTTCCAGCATTATATTGACAATGTATATTGAAATTCCAGAAATGCAAGCTGGATTCAGAAGATGACGTACAACAAGAGATATCATTGCCGATGTCAGAAGGATCTAGGCTGAAAGCAAAGAATACCAGAAAGGTGTTTTCTTGTGTTTCATTGAGTATGCAAAAGCATTCAACTTTCTGGATCGTAACAAATTATGGATAACATTGAAAAAATAGGAATTCCAGAACAATTAATTGTGCTCATGAGGAACATGTACATAGCCCAGGAGGCTGTCATTCGAACAGAATAAGGAGATACTGTATGGTTTAAAATCAGGAAGGGTATGTCAGGGTACTTAATCTGCATGCTGAGAAAATAATCCAAGAAGCTGGACTACTTGAAGAATAACATGGAAACAGGATTGGAAAAAAATTCATTACAACCTGTGATATGCAGACAACTCAACCGTGATTGCTGAAAGTGAAGATGACTTCAAGCACTAACAGATGAACATTAAAGACTATAGTCTGCAGTGTGGATTATATCTCAACATAAAGAAAATGAAATTCCTCACAACTGGACCAATAAGCAGCATCATGATAAATGGAGAAAAGATTGAAGTTGTCAAAGATTTCATATTGCATGGATCCACAACCAACAAAAATGGAAGCAGCAGTCAAGAAAGCAGATGTTGTATTGCACTGGGCAAATCTGCTCCAAAAGACCTCTTTAAAGTGATGAAGAGAAAAGATGTCTATTTGAAGACTAAGTTGAATCTAACCTAAGCCTTGGCATTTTCAATGGCTGCCTCACATGCATCTGAAAGCTGGGCAATGAATAAGGAAGAATAATTGATGCCTTTGAATTGTGGCATTGACAAACAATCATGAAAATACCAAGAGCTAACAAATCTGTCCTGGAAGAAGTGCAGCCAGAATGCTCCTTGGAAGCAAAAATGGCCAACCTTCGTCTCACCTACATTGGTCATGTTGTCAGAAGGAACCATTCCCTGGGGAAGGGTATCATGCTTGGTATAGTGGATAGTCAGTGAAAAAGGGGAAGGCCCTCAACAAAATGGATTGACGCAGTGGCTGCAATGATGGGGTCAGGCACAGCAGGGATTGTGAGGCTGGTGCAGGACAAGCTAGTGTTTTATTCTGTTGTACATAGGGTCATTATGAGTCAGAACTGACTCAATGGCTCCACACTACAACAGGTAAGAGACAAGTATTGATTTGGCGGAAGGGAAAGACAATATACAAAAGCAAGAGACTAACAAAATATCACTAAGGAGGGGAAGAAGATGGTGTCATACCAACAACCCACAAGTCTTACCCCTCTTCCCACTTAGACCCTGAATAACTAGGTAAAGCAGATGCAAATAATGGTACTGGAGTTATGAGCAACTAAGTAGAAGATAAAGTATTAAAATTTAGTGAAGGTGGAGAATGAATCTACTGGCTCAGGACCATAGTACTGGGGGACATCAGACTCAATTGGCAAAACAAAATACATAAAAATATTGTTCCATATCTATCTTGATGAATAGTGATTGGGTTTTTAAAAGCTTTCAAATGACCATCTAAGATGCCGCTAAGATCTCCTATCATTGGAAGTGAAGAAGAGTGCAAAAAGGAACCAAGTTCATTTGGAAGTAATCAGCCCTATGATATGATGGTCCTTGAGACCAGAAGAACTAGATGGTACCCAGCTACCAATGTCAACCACTCGGAAAAGGAGCAAAACTGGAGATCCTGGATAGAGTGGGAGGAAAAATTTGGAACAAAATCCCAAAACACAATAATGACCAGAATTACTGGTTGAATGGACTCTGGTAGGACCCCCAATACTATGTCTCTGGGATACACTTTGGGCCTGAAATAAAATTCACTCCCAGGGGCTGGCTCTCAGCCCAATAGTAAATAAGATGTACTCACAGACCACATGCAGACCACTTAACATAGAGTGATACACCCACATATCTGTGGAGGTGCATCTCTTATGGCAATTGACAACAGGGCACTGGAGGGGCAACATTCACATAGAGGAAATGCAGGACACACAGGAGTGCATACCTATGAGGGACATGGTGGGGAGGGTTACTGGGAAGGGAGCAGAGGAGAGTGGGTTAGGGCTAGGTTTAGAGATGGTAATTGGGGAGTGAAATCAAATGGACATGAAATGTTGAATGTAATCAAACTCTGCTCTGTAAACTTGCACCTAAAGCACAATAAAACAAAATAAACGTGAGACCCTGGATAGAATAGGAGGAAAATTTGGAACAATATTCAAATACACAATATATACAATACTGCATTACCCTAACACCAAACACCAGGTTATGGATAAATGCACAGACAGTTGAGATCAGGTGGGGATAGGAGAACAAGAATATACCCTAGACCAAGGATAGATTTGGCTGAAGACCACCTTACACACGCACATGTGCTACAGAATCAGCCACATATATTACAGAAGCAACAGAAGACAGAGTTGGAGTAACTTCTCAAAGACAGCCAAATACCTTGAGACAGAGAATCACTGGGCCTGCAGACTCAAGAGCATAGTCTTTGGGGACATCATGCTCAATTGGCCCAATATAGTACATAAAAATCTTGTTCTAAAACCTGCTTTGGTGAGTAGTGACTGGGGTCTTAAAAGCTTTTGAATGGGCATCTAAGATGCAACTATTGCTCTCTTCTAATCTGAATCAAAGAAGAGTGAAGAAAATCAAAGGTGTCTGAAAACAACTAGTCCAAGAATAAGATGGACTATAAAGACACTTATTCAATCTATATGCTGAGCAAATAATCCGAGAAGCTGGACTATATGAAGAAAAACGTGGTATCAGGATTGGAGGAAGAATC
>NW_006921884.1:59913-70993 GCF_000298275.1 Orycteropus afer afer | reverse complement strand
CATGCTTGGTAGGGTGGAGGGTCGATGAAAGAGGGGGAGGCCTTCAACGAGATGGATTGATACGGTGGTTGCGATGATGGGATCAAGTATAGCAGGGATTGTGGGGCTGGCGTGGGATCGGGCAGTGTTTCGCTCTGCTGTGCATGGGGTCGCTATGAGTCAGAAATGACTCGACGGCACTTAACAACAACAACAACATAAAGACTTCAGCTTTCATGACCCTGAGACCAGAAGAACTAGGTGGTGCCCAGCTACCAGTGCCAACTACTTGGAACGGGATCAAAACTGGAGACCCCAGATAGAGTGGGAAGAAAATGTGGAACAAAACTCAAAAACACAAAAATGACCAGAATTACTCGTCAGATAGAGTCTGGTAGAATCCCAAAGACTACGACCCCAGGTTTCCCTTCAGGCCTAGAAATAGACTCACTTCTGTGGATTAGCTCCCAGCCAAACAGGAGAAAGATCTACATGCAGAACACCTACCCAGGGCAATGTACTCACCTACCCTTAGAGCAATCAGCCATGAAACACCAGAGGGGCAGAATTCACATAGAGCGAAGTCTGGACAGACAGGAATGCATAGTTAAGAAGGGCACAGAGAGGGGGTAGTCTCAGGGACAGGAGGGAAGAAGAGTTGGTTATGGTCAGGGATGGTAATTGGGGCCTGAAATCAAATGTGCATGAACTATTGCATGTAAAACAAATTCGCTTTGTAAATTTGCACCCAAAGCACAATATATATATATATATATATATATACACACACACACACATACATATATATCACTAAGGAAAGTAAGACACAGAGAGCTGTACAAGAGGTACAGACAACAAAGGTAAATACTATTACTACACAATACTTTATTATCAGTAATAACAAATGGTGGCTATAAATGTGGACTTTGCCAGATGGAGTACACAGGAATCAGATTGACTACATCTGTGACAGAAACTCAATATCTTCAGCCAAAACAAGGCCAGGAGCTGATTATAGAACAGATCATAAAAGGCTCATATGCAAGTTAAAGTGGAAGTTGAAGACAATTAAAACAAGTCCACAAAAGCCAAAATATGACCTTGAATATATCTCTCCTGAATTTAGAGACCATCTAAAGAACAGATTTGATGCACTGAACACCAATAACCAAAACCAGAGAAAATGTGGGATGACATCAAGAACATCATCTAAGAAAAAAGCACAAGGTCATTAAAAATACAAGAAAGGAAGAAAAGACCAAAATGGATGTCAGAAGAGACTCTGAAACTTGCCCTTGAATGGAGAATAGCTAAAGCAAATGGAAGAAATGACAAGATAAAAAAGCTGGACAGAAGATTTCAAAGAGCAGCTCGAGAAGACAAAATCAATTATTATAATGAAATGTGCAAAGACATGGAGTTAAAAAGCCAAAAAGGAAGAACACACTTGGGATTTCTCAAGCTAAAAGGAGTGAAAAAAAAAATTTAAGCTTCAAGTTGAGTTATTGAAAGATTCTATGGGCAGAATATTAAGTGATGCAGGAAGCATCAAAAGAAGTTGGAAGGAATACACAGAGTCACTGTACCAAAAAGAATTGGTCAATGTTCATCCATTGCAGTAGGTAGCATATGATCAAGAACCAATTCTTGAAGGAAGAAGTTGAAGCTGCACAGAAGGAAGTGGCAAAAAAATAAGACTTCAGGAATTGACAGAATACCCATGGAGATGTTTCAACAAACAGATACTGCACTGGTGGCACTCACTCAGCTATGCCAAGAGATTTGGAAGACAGCTACCTGGTCAACTAACTGGAAGATGTCCATATTTGTACCCATTCCAAAGCAGGTGATGCCACAGAATGTGGAAATGATCAAACTATATCATTGACATTGCACACAAGTAAAATCTTACTGAAGATAATTCAAAAATTGTTGCAGCAGTATATTGACAGAGAACTTCCAGAAATGTCAACTGGCTTCAGAGGAAGACATGGTAGGAGGGATATCATAACTGATGTCACATGGATTTTGGCTAAAAGCAAAGAATACTAGAAAGATGTTTACTTGTGTTTTATTGACTATGCAAAAACATTCAATTGTGTGAATCATAACTAATTGTGGATAACATTGAGAAGAATGGGGATTCCAGAACACTTGATTGTACTAATGAGGAAACTGTATGTAGAACAGGAGGCTGTCGTTCAAACAGAAAAAGGGGATACTGCATAGTTTAAAATCAGGAAGGGAGTCTGTTTGGGTTGTATGCTTTCACTATACTTATTCAATATATATCCTGAACAAATAATCCGAGAAGCTAGACTCCATGAAGAAGAACGTGGCATCAGGATTGGAAGAAGACTCATTAACAACCTATGATACACTGATGACACAACTTTGCTTGCTGAAAGTGAGGATGGCTTGAAGCACTTACTGTTGACAATTAAAGGCTACAGTCTGCAATATGGATTATACCTCAATATAAAGAAAACAAAAGTCCTCACAACTGGACCAACAAGCAGCATAACAGTAAATGGAAAAAAGATTGAAATTATCAAAGACTTCATATTACTTGGTTCTACAGTCAACACCAATGGAAGCTGCAGTCAAGATATAAGATGACATATAACATTGGGCAAATGTACTGCAAAAGATGTTGTTCAAGTACCGCAGAGCAATGATATCTCCTTGAAGACTAAGGTGTGCCTGACCCAAGCCATGGTATTTTCAACTGCTTCATATGCATGTGAGAGATGGACAATGGAAAAGGAAGACTGAAGAAGAGTCAATGTTTTTGAGTTGTGGTGTTGGTGAAGAATGCTGAAAGTACCATGGACTACTAAAAGAACTAACAAATCTGTTCTGGAAGAAGTGCAGCCAGAATGCTCCTTGGAAGCAAGAATGGTCAGACTTTGTTTCACCTATTTTGGTCATGTTGTAAGAAGGAACCATTCCCTGGAGAAAGATATCATGCTTGGCAAAGTGGAGGGTCAACGAAGATGAGAAATGCCCTTGAGGGGATGGATTGACACAATTTGTACAACAATGGGATCAGATATAGCAAGGATCATGGGGCTGGTACAGGACTGAGCACTGTTTTGTTCTGCTGTGCATTGGGTCACTATGAGTCAGAGACAACTCAGCAACACCTAACAACAACAACAACATAATACTATATAACAAACATTAATCTATGGGTAGATATGTAGTTATACAAGCAAGATGATCTTGTGTGGGTAGGCAAATGGGACTCATGACCATATACAAGTTTGACTCATGATATTTCTACATATGTATTTGTATTTGTTGTAAAATATCCATGTATAATTTATATATATATATATATATATATATATATATAAAATCCACGAGACCAAAAAACTAGATGGTGCCTGGCTTGTGCCACTCACATAGAGAGGGATCAAAATTGGAAATCCTGGATAGAGTGGGAGAAGAATATGGAACAGAACTCAAAATCAAAAGACAAATCTCATTTATCTGACAGAAGCTGGTGAAATCCTTGAGATTACGGCCCTTAGTCACACTTTGGGGCTAGAATTGAAATCATTGTCATGGCTTAACTCTCAGCCAAACATAGGCACATGAAGCAAACAATTTCACCAGGGAGATACACTCCTTGGAACAACCAACCATGGGAGATCAGAATGGCAGCACTGGTGTAGGAAGAAAGCTCAGAAGGCAGGAATACATAGGAAAGGACACAGGGAAAAGGTAACCACAGGCAGGAAGTGGGAATGGAGCTGTTGCATTGTGGGTATTGCAATCAATGTCAGAAAACAAAATGTGTATGAACTGCCAAATCACAATAAAATTTAAAGAAGAAAAAGATAAGTAGAATATGATTTCTACCTTGGAGAGGTTCAAATTGGTAGAAATGATTATGTGAGTTGTTGTTGTTGTTGTTGTTATGTGCCGTCGAGTCAGACCTGACTCATAGTGACCACTCTTTGGGTTTCTGAGGCAGTATCACTATGGGAATAGATTGCCCCATCTTCCTTCCGAGGAGTGGCTGGTGGGTTTGAACCTCCAGCCTTCTGGTTAACAGTCAAGTGCCTTAGGCACTAAGCTACCAGAGCTCCTGATTATGTGAGTAGATAACTATAATATATTTGTTGTTTTTGTTGTTGTTATGTGCCGTCGAGTCGGCCCCAACTCATAGCGACCCCTCCTTGGGTTTCCGAGGCAGTATCACTACGGAAGTAGGATTGCCCAACCTTCCTTCCGAGGAGTGGCTGGTGGGTTTGAACCGCCAGCCTTCTGGTTAGCAGTCAAGTGCTTTAGCCACTATTCTACCAGAGCTCCTATAATATATTTAGATATACAGAATGGTATTGTAGGAAACTACAGGAACATTGGAGCAGAAGCAATGAAATTTGCCCAAGCAAGTCACAGAAAGCACCAAAAAACAAGGTATATTGAACTTGGCTTTGAAGAGAAAAAGGAACAATACCACAAATAGAACAGTATTTGTCTCCAAATGCTGAGATAAGCACACCTAGAACATAAGCACCTCCTTCGAGCCAGAATCGAACCAGCAACCTAAGGGTGTCCACACGTATCTTGCCTACAGTCCTTCACTTTACCAGCAGGGAGCTCTTGTAGTATAGTGCTTAAAGCACTGGACTGCTAACCAGAAGCCTGGTGGTTCAAACCTGCCAGCCACTCCTTGGAAGGAAGATGGGACAATCTACTTCCGTAGTGATACTGCCTTGGAAACCCAAGGAAGGGTTGCTATGAGTTGGGTCCGACTCAATGGCACATAACAACAACAGAACATGAGCTGGGAGGGGAAATGGAGAGACATAATGCTGAGAAAGTAAAATACCTTGTATATCTAAGTTGTGAAGTCCAAGGTTGTGGGATAGGGGACAATTTTTTCTTTGCCAGAGATAGCACTAATCCTGGGAAGAAGAGAAAAGATGGGAGGAATAAGGGACTGCTGGGAGGCAGAGCATTAGAAATGATTTTTTTTTCTTTCCTTTTTTTCAGTGTTGTATGTTCTATGAGTATTCTCACATAATATTTTGTCACTTTTGTCACTCCTGAGTCATTAACGCTTTATTGTAGCACAAAGTAAGACTGTCTTATTGAATGTGCAAACCTGTCATGGAAAAGTGAGTTTTCACTTCTAAAATTCCAATCTCAAGGTAATACGTGTATCCACAAAACACCACTTATTAGTCAACTCTTCCATAGGTAGCAACATCTGGATGGAGCAGCACAAAGATCTTGTTTCTTCCTTTAAGTAGTGTGTGATAGTCTACAATATGATTTGTAAATTATTTTTAGAAACTTCCAAAAACTTTCTCAAAGACCTCAAAAGACCCGTTGCTGGTTTAAATCATTCTGTCCCTCCATCTGCTTTCTCTTCCTTTCCTCCCACCCCTTCTGTCTTGTGGCTACTCTGTCCTTTTCTGATTTTGGAGTTTCTCTTTCTGTTGTGTATTCCTTTGGGAGCCCTGGATTGTTCTGAGCCTCAAAGCATGATATTTAGAGAATCCACTGGACAAAAATAATATTCTGAAGTCCTTTTTTTCAGTCTCCATACTTGTAGGATGGAGAATGTAACGTTGTTATGTTGTTGTGTGTCCTCAAGTCGGATCCGACTCATAGCAACCCCTCCTTGGGTTTCAGAGGTGGTTATTACTACAGAAGTAGATTGCCCAACCTTACTTCTGAGGATGTAATAGGTACTAGTAAAGGTTTCACTAGAGATTTCTGATAGTGACTAACATCACTTTAGAAAATCTAAAATGCTCTGTGTTTGTTCACATCTGGTAAGAGACTCTTTGTGTGTTCCCTAGGACTGATACATTATATATGCACTGAAAGAGTATATTTCTGGCCACAAAAACATGTCCAAATATTTTCTTCACTGCTCTGGGCTTCTGAGAAGGCCACATAGTGTGTCATCTCTCTTTCTATTTCCTGGCAAAGTCCTTCATTCCCTTCACCATGCTCCTGAGAACAAATCATATGTCAAACAAACTGCTAAATGATGTAAGCATTGTGGTGTTGATGAAAATGTCCTAAACTGGCCCTCCTTTTTTGCTTATTTACATATATTATTTATTTATTTTTAGTTTTTCTAATTTAAACTTAGGAAATATCATGATCCTGCTTATTGGAACACCGACATTATAGTGGAAAGCTTTAAAATTTAATCACACTATTTTATCACATTAATTCCCCACTTGTCTTCTTCTTAAATTTTTATTTTTATTGTTATCAAAATTATACATGAACATAACTATGAAAAGCTACAAGGTTTATAATGAGAAAACGTCAGTTCCAGGATACAAACCTTCTAACGTCCTACTCCCTGAAGGAAACCATAGTCACAAATTTCATTTTCCCTCATATTTCTAAAAAACATGACTATTATACTCTTATTTACTATTTTTTAAGCTTTAGATATTATATATATGTTTTCTGCAATAGAAAATGAAGATATAGCTCTTTTAGGGCTCTATTGCTCACCCTACAAATAAATATCTCATAATGCTTGTGTAAATCCATTTTAATGTTTACTTTATTAACAATGCATCAATATATTAATAGTATTAATATAGTTACATATAAATATATAATAGTACTATTTTTACATTAAGTTTCATGTACAACCTCTCATTTTACATGCTTAGTATTATATGTACTCATTACTAATTAATGACCAAACTCTCTGCTAGAAGGGTACATCCTCTTGCAGAGTTGTTTTTCTTTTCCTGTTGGGATTTTCCTTCTAGAGCATTCAGTTTCCTGCTCGAGTCAGAACTGATTTTTGTCAAGGCCTTTTCCTCTACTTTTGACCTCAGATCTATGTTCACAATCATTGTTTTATCATTCTTCCATATGGAACCCCCTAATTCCTAAATCAATAACTTCGCTCATTCATAGATTATCTCCTAGTTTTGGTGAAGCATATCCTTCAGATGCTTTCTAAGAAATGCATGAAAAGTACATTTTTGAAAATTCTCATGTCTAAAAATACTTAATCTATTTTCAAGTATTAAGTTTTAGGCTGAAGTCATTTTTATTCAAATTTTAAAACATTGTCTTTGTTTCTAGCAGCAGTTATTGTTTTAAGAGTTCTTTGTCATTCACATTGACAATGCTTTCTTTGGGACCAGGTTTTCTCTGCAGAATATTAGGGTTTCACTTTGCCCAGAGTTTCAAAACTTCCTCCTAATCTAGGAATAGCTTTCCTTTAATTCTGAGAAATTAAAACTATTAGATCTTGTGTTAGTTTTCAGTGTATTATTATCTTGAAAGTGAGATTAAAATGATAGGAAAAAATATAGCTGTTATAACTATTTTAATATCAAATAAAGTAAACTTTAACAATTTTATCAGAGTACTCCAGAGATAAAATAGAATATTTGATAATGATAAAGGATCAATTCATCAGTAAGATGCAATAATGATAAATTGGCATGTAATTAAAAACAAGGGATCTCTGGTGGCGTAGTGCCAGTTTGAAAGCTGCAGTTCAAACCCACCAGCCACTCCTCAGAAGGAAGGTGGGGCAATCTACTTCCACAGTGATACTGCCTCGGAAACCCAAGGAGGGGCTGCTATGAGTTGGGTCCGACTCAACGGCACAAAACAACAACAATTAAAAACAAAGCTTTGAAACATGAAGTAAAATTTGTCAGAACTAAAAAGAAAAATACACAAATCATAAATATAGTTGGCATCACTTCAGTCTCTGTTTCTATCTTTAAGTTGCCTTCTCTTCTGTATGTGTTTGTCTTCTCTCTCTCACCTGCATTCTTATAGGGATATATATGATTGCATTTATGGCTCATTCAGATAATCTGAAATAAGATCCTCTTCTCAAAATCCTTAATCCTATCTTTCGCCTTTTAAGTCACAGTCACTCTTGCCATACAATGTAATATTCACAGGTTCCAGGAATTAGGGAGTGAATACATTTTTGGTGAGTAGAGCAATTTTTTTTTTCAGCATACCACAATTTTACTCTCATTTTCATTCAGTTAAATTTTTACGCTTTTGGGTTTCTTCTTTGACCTATGGATTATTAAAAAGTGTGTTGTTTAGTTTTCAAGTATTTGAATATTTTCCAGTTATTTCTCTGTTACTAATTTTATTTTTGTCATAGATCATACTTCATAGGATTTCAATTCTTTTAAACTTGTTGAAGATTGTTTTCTGGTTTAAGATATGGTCTATATTTTATGTTTCACAGATGCTTGAAAAGAATCTATATTCTGCTGTTTGAAGTGTTCTATAAATATTGATTAGATTCCATTGCTTTATGGTGGTGTTAAGTTCTTCTATATCCTTGCTTATTTTATGTATAGTTGTTCTATCAATTTCTATAGAAGGGTGTTAAAGTATCCAACCATAATTGTAGATTTATCTATTTCTCCTTTCAGTTTTATCAGTTTTTGCCTCGCATATTTTGTAACTCTGTTGTTTCATGAATATATGCCAACAAAGGAGAAATGACACCTTACTTGTAGGAGATAAACAATTCCAATGCAGCAGATTTCTTGTCAGAAGCTCAGGAGGCAAGAAGGAAATGACACAACATTTTTCAAGGGCTTAAATAAAATATTTATCAACCCAGAATGCAAAATCTATCTCCATCAAAACCAATCTTCAGGTAGACAATGGGTACAGACAAAAAAGGTAAATACTATTACATACATAATGCTGCACTATTAGTAATAACAAAGACTAATCTACAGGTGGATATATAGGTAGACAGGCAAGAAGATGAAGAGGCCTATACTCATGACCATACATAGGTTTAGCAGACAATATTCCCATGTACATAATATATGTGTTAAAGAAATGTCCATGTACATTATAGAGCTAACAGAAGACAAAATCAGGATAACTTCTTAGCCACAACCAAGCACCTTCAAAGAGTGAGTAACTAGGCTTGTGGCTCAGGACCATGGTTGCAGTCATGGGAGACATCAAACTTAATTGTCACAATATAGAATGCAAAACATTGTTCTACATCTTAGTTTTATTAGTAGTTACTGGGGTCTTAAAAGATGGTTAGCAGGCATCCCAGATGCAGCTATTGGTCTCTCCTTGTGTAGAGTAAAGAAGAGTGAAGAAAATCAAAGACATATGGAAACAGTTAGTCCAAGGGATCAATAGGCCATGGGAACCTCAGCCTACAGGCCCCAGAGAATAGAACTAGATGGTACCCAGGTACCATCACTAACCAGTCAGAAAGGGATCAAAATTATAGATCCTGATAAATTGGGATAAATCATGTGGAACAAAATTCAAAAGCATACAAAAGACTATGTTTACTGGTTGTATAGAGACTAGTGAAACCCCTGAGACAATGACCCTGAGTCACACTTTGGGCCTGGAAATGGACTCACACACATGGTTCAACTCTTAGCCAAACAACAGACAGGCTTATAAGTTGAAAAACTATTAGGGAAATTCACTCCTTAGAACAGTAAGCCATGAGAGATAGATGAGCAGCATTTGCCTGTGCAAATGAGAAGTGTTGGCAGACAGGAATGAAAAGGTGAGAAAGACACAGGAAAGAGGTAATCATAAGCAGGAGGTGGGAGGAGAGCTGTTACACTGTGGGGACTGTAATCAGTGTCACAAAACAAAATGTATATGGATTGCTGAATGTAAAATAAATCTACTTTTTGAAACATAACCCAAATCACAATAAAAAGTTTGTATGTCTACCTTGTGCATATATATACTTCAAGAATTAAATGGAAATCAAAACACTCTCAGAAGAAGGAAAAGTATAATTTGTTGCCAGCAGACCTATGCTAAAAGAATGACTACAAAAAATTCTCTAAACAGAAAATAAGTGATAAAAGAGGAAATTTGAAACATCAGGAAGGAAGAAAGTATAAAGGAAAGAGTAAAAATATGGGTGAAAACAATACATTTTCTTCTTGTGGGCTAAGTTATTATTGGTGATTGAAACAACAAAAAAATATATAACATTGTAAGATATGGTTCAAAATGTATATAGAGGAAATATTTAATTATTATTAAACGGAGAAGGGTGAAATGGTGTAATGTGCGGTAGTTTCTGTACTTCACTTGAACTGGTAAAGTGCAGACTGTGAGAAGTTATGTATATATAATACCTGGAACCAGTTACCATCAAGACAACTTCAACTCATGATGACCTCTATGTGTTAAAGTAGAACTTGCTCTACAGGGTTTTCAATGGCTATGATCTTTCAGAAGTAGATCACTGTATCTTTCTTCCAAAGTGCCTCTGGGTAGTTGCAAACTACCAATCTTTTGGTTAGTACTCAAGAATTTAACCATTTAAGCTACCCTGGGATTCCAAAACAATATATAAATAAATAAAAATGGAGTGCTGAAAAATTGTTCAAGAAACCCATAGGAAGGCATAAAAAAGCAGACAGGTGAAAAAAATAGAACAAACAAAAAATAAAATGTCAGAGATTTATATTTTAACATATCAATAATTATACTAAATATAAGTAAGTAGAGCAACTAAAAGAGAGAGAGTGGCTGCATGGATCAGAAAGCATGACCAAACTGTATATTGTCTGCAAGAAATTCACTAAAATATAACAAAACATGTATATTAAAAATTAAAGATGGAAAAAGATATACTATGAAAACCTTTGGGAACTAGAGCAAGAGTTGCTGTACTGTATTAGATAAATTTGACTTTTGAGTCAAGAAACTGCCAGAGACAGAGAAATATTACATAATGAGGAAAAGGTCAATCCACTGTCCCCTCAACTCTTGAGCACATCCATACCAAACCAAACAAGAGTCACTGCCATCAAATAGATTCTGGTTCACAGTGACCCCCTTTGGGTTTCTGGGGCAGTAAATCTTTATGGAAGTAGATTGCTCAGTCTTCCTTCCATGGAGTGGCTGGTGGGTTTGAACCACCAACATTTTAGTTAGCAGTCAAAAGCCTTAGGCACTTTGCCACCAGAGCTCCTTGTTGTTGTTGTTGTTGTTGTTTGCCATCGAGTCAGCCTCGACTCATAGCGACCCCTCCTTGGGTTTCCGAGGCAGTATCACTACGGAAGTAGGATTGCCCAACCTTCCTTCCGAGGAGTGGCTGGTG
>NW_006921884.1:56614-58782 GCF_000298275.1 Orycteropus afer afer | reverse complement strand
CCTTCCTTCCGAGGAGTGGCTGGTGGGTTTGAACTGCCAGCCTTCTGGTTAGCAGTCAAGTGCTTTAGCCACTATGCTACCAGAGCTCCTAAAAAGAAACTAGAGACCAATAATCTTTGTTAAAATAGATAGAAAAATTCTTGTTAACATATTTTGTTAAGAATGTTTCTACTTATTTTAACAAAGATTATTGGTCTCTAGTTTCTTTTTTACTATTGTGTCTGTCTGGCTTTAAAATTATAATAACACTAAATTCACAAAATAAAACCAAACACCATAAAAAAAAAGAAAAACAAAAACTGACCCTACACCCACCTGAACCAGCAAAATAATATAACAAAATATGTCGTTGTTTTTTGTAACAAAATATAGCAAATATAATTCAGCATACATAAAAATAATTATATACCAAGTGCAACTGAGGATTTTTTTCCAGGAATACAAGGCTGGTTCACTATTTGAAAATCAATCAGTGTAATCTACCACATTAACTAACTCAAAAGAAAAGAAAAATTGCATGGTGCATTGATTGATGCAGAAAAATAAAACATTTAACAAACTTCTGATTCATGATAAAAATTCTCACAAAAAATAGGAATGAAGGTAAACTTCCCCTTCTTGAAAAAGAGATTTTAAAAAATCTATAGCTAATATTATACTGATAAGTGGAAGAGTGAATGCTTTCTCCCTAAGTCTGAGAACAAAACTAGAATGTCTACTTTCACTCCTCTTGTTCAACATAATAAAGGCAAATCTAATCAATGCAAGGCAGTAAAAGGCATACAGATCAGAAAGAAAACACTAAACCTGTCCCTATTTGCAGATGACATAATTGATGTTGTAAAAAATCCCAAAAACTCTTTAAAAAAAAGTTGGTTCAGCAAGTTTGCAGCATACAAAACAAACAGATAAAAGTTAATTATATTTCTATCTGTCAGTGAATGCATGAAACTTGAAATTTGACATATATATTTATAATCACTCAAAAAATATACATAGGTGTAAATCTAACAAACATATACAGAACTTGTATGTTAAAGATTGTGAAACATTGATGAAAGAAATCAAAGAAGAATGAAATAAATAAAGATAGCTTCATAGATTGGAAGACTCAACCTAGTAAAGATGTCAATGTCTTTCAAATTTATACAAAGATTTAATAAAATTTTAATCGAAATATTTCCAAGATTTTATATAGAAAAGATTGCTGTAAAATGCATATAAATATTCAAATGAACTAAAATTACTCACATAATTTTGAGAAAAAAGAAAATGAGAATAATCTGTTTACTCAATTCCAAGATCAATGAGTACAGTAAGCAAGACTGTGTGTTATTAATGAAGGGATTGATACATTTATCAGTGCAACAGAATGAAAAACCTAGAAATAGATCTACCACTTTGGGTTCTGGCCATGATCATGTGGGAACATCAAGCTCAACTGGCATAGCATACTACACAAAAACACTGTCCTACATCCTAGCCTGGTGAATAGTGGCTAAGGTCTTAAAAGCTTGCAAGCAGCCATCTAAATGCAACAACTGGTCTCTCTTCATCTGGAACAAAGAAGAATGAAGAAAGCCAGAGATGCATGGAAACAATTTGTCCAAGGGACTGGTGCACCATGTGAACCTCAGCCTATATGACCATGAAACGAAAAGAACTAGATCATACATGGCTAACACTGTCAACCACTGGGAAAGGGATCAGTTCAGGAGATCCTGGATAAAGTAGGAGAACAATGTGCAACAAAACTCAAAATCATAAACAAGACCAGACTTTTTGGTCTGATAGAGCCTGGTGAAACCCCTGAGACCAAACCCCTAGTTAGCTTTCAGTCCCGGAATTGAACTCACTCCTCATGGCTTCCAGACAAACAATAGACAGAAAGGGTGAATATTTACACTGGTAGATAATACTCCTTAGAATGATCAATCATGGGAGAACAGAAGGGCAGTATTTGCACAGGGAGATAGCTCAGGGGGCAGGAATATATATGAAAGAAGGACACAGGGAAGAGGTGACTACAGGGAGAAGTGGGAAGAGAGCTGTTACATTGTGGGGATTGCAGTCAATGTCATGAAACAAAATATGTATGAACTGCTGTAGGAAAAATGAATTTGCTGTGTAAACTTTCACTCAAATCACAATAAAAATTTAAATTATAT
>NW_006921884.1:38868-56514 GCF_000298275.1 Orycteropus afer afer | reverse complement strand
AGCTCTGGTAGCATAGTGCTTAAGGCACTTGACTGCTAACCAGAAGGCTGGTGGTTCAAACCCACCAGCCACTCCTCGGAAGGAAGATGAGGCAATCTACTTCCATAGTGATACTGCCTTGGAAACTCAAGGAGGGGTCGCTAGGAGTTGGGTCTGACTTGACAGCACATAACAACAACATAACAACATAATAAAATAAATAAATATAAATATAAATATATATATTTATATATATATATGTATATATATGTAACTATCTTTAAAAAGAAAAATTGACATGCAACTTCAAAGTATGCTAAAAAATTTGCTCTAGAAAACTTGTTCAGAGGATAAGAAGATATACTACAGAAATACCCACCAGCCACTACTCGGAAGGAAGATTGGGCAATCCTACTTCCGGAGTGATACTGCCTCGGAAACCCAAGGAGGGGTCGCTATGAGTCGGGGCCTACTCGACGGCAAATAACAACAACAACAACAAATCTGACAAAGGTCTACTATCTAGAATATTTACAGGACACTCAAGATCAAAAAAAAGAAAAGAAAAAAGAGAGAGAGAGAGAAAGAAAGAAACAAAACAATCAAATTAGAAGACAAGAAACACCCATGAATGCACATTTAATCAAAGAACATATAGAGATGGCAAATGAGCACATGGAAAAATATTCATTATCATTAGCCATAAAAGATCTACAATTCTTGAAATATAATTTATCCAAATGGCTAAAATAAAGGACAGTGACAATACCAAAGGATAAGGAATGCAGAGAAACTAGATCATTTGTACACTCCTAGTGTGAATATGAAATGGTACATCCAATTTGAAAAAAAATTTGACAGTTTCTTTAAAAATAAAACATTCAATTACTATAAGGAGTTCATGAATTAAATTGCTGGGTTATGTCAATTACCATATAATCCACCAATTTCACTCGTGGGCAATAATCCCAGAGAAATACTCAATTTTACATAAAAACCCATTTATGAACGTTCATAGTAACAAATTAAAATAGTCCCAAACTGGGAACTCTGCTGTTCATCAATGGGTGAATGCATTGTTGTTCAGTTTCCACTAAATCAGTTTTGACACACAATGACCCTACGCACAATAGAACAAAATACTGCCCAGCTCTGAAGCCATCCTCACAATTGTTATGTTTGAACCCTCTGTTGCAGCCACTGTGTCAATCCATTTCATTGACAGTTTTCCTCTTTTTCACTGACCCTCTGCTTTACTGAGCATGACGCCCATTTCCAAGGATTGGTCCCCCTTGAGAACATGTTCAAAGTGAGAGAAACTATCATCATCCTCACTTCTAAGCAGCTTTCTATCAGCATTTCCTCCAAGATAGATTTGTTCATTCTTTTGGCAGTCCATGGTTGTCATAGTTAAGGTTGTGTGTCATCTTGGCTTGGGCATGATTTTGAGTGGCTTGTCAGTTGTGATATTATTATTCCCCATGATGGGATTAGATGGTATAATTATTTCCATGGAGGAATCTGCTATGAGCAGCCAATCAGTTGAAATGGAGCTGCCTTCAAGTGTGGCCAGCTACCAGTGTAGATGGAAAAGCTTTGGGAAATGTCTCTGGATTTTTGCTCATTTTGGATCCTGAATTTGGTCTATCATCATTTCCAGTTTCTGCATTTGAACCAATGACCTGCCATGTTACCTGCCAATCTTGGGGTTGTTGCTTTTGTGGCCTGTTAGCCAATGATCTGCCATTTTACCTATTGGTCTTGGATTTGTCAACCTAAGCAGCTGGAAGATACTGCCTGCCAACCTTGAGTTTGTTGACCCTGCAGTTGCATAAGTTAGGAGAAGACTCCAGCTTGACATTTGATCCATGATGTTTAAAGTATCAAATCTATTCTTGAGATGATCTCTAAATTCATATACGCAAGCTAATACTTTGGCTCTTATGGACTTGAACTTGTATATGGGCAATTGATCATCTTGTCTGCAGATGGCCCTTGTCCTTGTTCTGACTGATGGTATTGAGCTTGTCTGCTGTCTCTTTCCACAAAGGTAGTCAGTTTGATTCTCATGTGTTTCACCCACATACATAGTTACAGTTTGTGTTGTTACAAAAAGTTATTTTCTGAATAAGTCACTAGACTCAAAGATTTCTATAATGTGATCTTTGATGTTGTTTCTATCACCAAGGCCTTATTTTTTAAACTACTGATCTTTCTTCTTTGCAGTAGAAACATTGGTAATTATCAGTGTATCTTGATTGCATGTTTGACCAATTTCAGATTGCAGAAGTTAGTAAAAATCTTTGATTTTGTCATCTTTGCCATTTAGTCATTGGAGAATAAGTTTAATAATAGTTGTATTAACTGGTCTTCTTTGTAGGTGTATGCCAACATTGAACTTCAGGATAGATCTTGAAATGTTCTTCTTGACAATGAATGTGACACCATTCCTCTTTAATTTGTCATTTATTGGCATAGTAAACAATATAATTTTCCAATTCAAAATGGCCAATAATAGTCCACTTCGACTGACTAATGCCCAGAGTATCTATCTTCAAACATTCCATTTCATTTTTGACAACTTCCAATTTTCCTTGATCGATAGTTCATACATTCTACTTTCCAATTACTAATGGATGCTTGCAACTATTTCCTCTCATTGTGAGACATGGCCACACCAGTAAATGAAGCTCCTGAAAGGTTTATTTCATCCACATTATCAATGTCTACTCTACTTTGAGGAGGCAAAACTTCCCCAGTAATATTTTGCATGCCTTCCAATGTGAGGGGCCCATCTTCTGGCCTTATATCAAGCAATGTTCTGCTCTTACCCATAAGGTGTTCACTAGGAAATTTTTTTCAGAAATAGATCACCAAGTCCTTCTTCCTAGACTTTCATAATAATGGATGCTCTACAGAAATCTGTCCACCTTGGTGACTTTGCTGGCATTTGAAATACCAATGACATAGCTTGCAGCATCACAACACACAGACCATCACAGTACATCAAACTGACAGATCAGTGGTGGGTGCCATAAAATACTATTCAGCAATTAAAAAAAAAAAATTACTGGTACATGCAACAACCTGGAAGAATCCTCAGAATATTAAATTGAGTGAAAAAAAAAGCTGCTAAGTCCAAAAGATTGCATACCATATGATTCTATTTATATAACATTCTTGTTATAAAATATCATATAAATACATAAATATATTATTAATATATATATATAATTTGTGTAAATATTGCATATAAACTAATGGCAGTATAACATATAATTCTGCAATTATAAAAATGGAGAGCAACATAGTGGTGGCAAGGTAAAGGAGTGAGTCTGGACTGAAGGAAAGTGAGTATGGTTATAAAGGGACTGTCTTGGTAATGGAAATATTTTGTATCTTGAATGTATCAATGTTAATATCCTGGTTGGGATACTATTGTACTATAGTTTTGCAAGATGTTACCACTGGAAAAATTGGTAAACTATACAGAGAATCTCTCTGTAATGTTTCTTGCAACTATACATGAATCTACAATCATCTTAAAATATATACGTTAATAAAAAAAATCAATTTTCATTTTTTTTTCATCTTATATATGACTGTAATTGTATTTTGAATTCTGGGGACACAAAATGTCTCCCATAAAAAGTATTAAATCACATCATGAAATGTTTCTTGATGTTTTTCTTTTAAACTTAAAAATAGTAAACATTCATAAAAATACATAAATTATAAATATATAGTTAAACAAATAATTACAAAATGAGCATGTATATACCACCATCCAGTTTAAGAAATAGATCATTACCAGCATCCCAAAAAATGCCTGCTGTCACCTTTTAGATCACTATTGTTTCCTCTCCTTTAGGAATAACCGTCCAATTTTTTTGATGTTCTTTTCCATGTTTTTTCTCTACTTCCATAGTGATACTGCCTTGGAAACCCAAGGAGGGGTCGCTATGAGTCAAGTCTGACTCCACGGCACATAACAACAACTACATACCCCCTATTATGCATCACTAAAGAAAATGATTTTGTTCAGTCTATTTTTATATGTATATTATTTTGAGTGTTATTTCATGGAGGTCAATATTATATATGTAAGATTCATCCATATTATTTTACATAATTGTGAGGGGTTATTATTATTATTATTATTATTATTATTATTATTATTATTTTGGCATATAACCAAACCAAAACCAAACCCACTGCCATCGAGTTGTATCTGACTCACAGCAACCCCTCCTTGCTTTTCCGAGGCAGTATCACTACGGAAGTAGATTACTCAACCTTCGTTCCAAGGAGTGTCTGGTAGGTTTGAACCATCAGCTTTCTGGTTAGCAGTCAAATGCCCTAGACATCATGCTACCTATTTTGTAAAACTTCCACATTTTATTTATTCATTCCATTGTTGATGGACATTTAGTTTGTCTGCTGTTTGAAGTTGGTAAAAATAATGTTGCTGTCCACATTTTTGTACATATTTTTAGCATGTGTATATGCATTTTTGTTCAGTATTTATCTATGAGTAGACTTGTTTAACTATAAATTACATGTAACTTCTACTTTGGTAAATATGCCAAAAAAAAAAACAAACTTTGTAATCTGGTTTTGTTGACTTAAGCTCCCACCAGTAGTAATATTTGAGGAATTCACTGATTCATATTGAACCCTATCTTCCTTAACACTTTATTGTCAGATTTTTTTTTTTTTTTTTTTTTTTTTTTACCTTTGCCAATCAAGTCATCTTGTGTGTGCCATGAACTCTTGATTTAGGAAGAGTTGGGAAGCTCATAGAGATCTCTGTGTTACCTGATGGCACAAATATTTTCCCTTAAAGGGCTTTTGATAAATTGATACTTAACTCAGTTTTTCTTTGGATAGCTTTGTCATGTCCGTTTTGGAGAGAGTTTCATCTTCAAAGACTCTCGTCCTTTTTTTTTTCCCTTTGTTGTTGTTGATGATGTAGAATTAACTCCCACTCCCACTTCATGGCAACCCCTTGCACACCTTAAGGAGACACTGCCTGGTTCTGCCCCATCAACACAGTGTGTTGTTGATCTAATTGTTATGATCCCTAGGGTTTTTGCTGGATAATTTTTGGAAGCAGAGCTCTAGACTTCTCCCCCTTTTAATGAATACATGTTTAGTAAATGAGTGGGCTAAAAGAGAAAGTCAATTGTTTGCAGAGGGGCTATATTCCTGATCATTCACAATCCCATCCCTTATTCTGTATACCCTAGCGGTGCCTCCAAAGCATTGTGTGCTAGACTGAGAAAGCATCACTCCTTGGACTCACAAAAAATAGCACCCAATCACAGCACATCTTTCCTTTGTGCTGACATGTCATCCACTATAACTAATATAAGGCAGTACTTCACTTGCAAATTCTGCCTTTTAGGCTTTAGCGCTTAGAAAATCTGAGTTCATAAAAACAATATAAGATGGTAGACATATGTTTAATTAGGCCTGGCAGGTACTAACTGTCTATAAATACTCAAAAGTGAGATTTGCCTCAGATGAACTGTGCAACACAAACAATTTGCCAGAGGAAGTCTAAGTTGACTAAGCAAAAAGTACAAATAACAAAAGGACAAATATAGCCACCACCAGTCTATCCATGGAGGATTATGTAGCTTGTGTAGATGATGCTGAACAGATCAGCAGAGCTTCCAGACTAAGATAGATTAGGAAGGACCAGTGAGCTACTTCTAAAAATCAGCCAATGAAAACTCTAGGTACCACAGCAGTCGCATCCTCAACCAATCATGAAACAGGATCTGGCAGAGTTTCATTCCATTGTGCATGAGTCAGGGCTGGCTTTATGGCAGCTAACAATAACCACCACAAAGTTACCAAGGGTGATAAACAATGTATTTTCCTAGTTTCTGAAACCTTTTGTTGCTGATCCACTAATTCTTAGCGTATAAAGCAGCAGGTATTGGTACTCAGTAGGAGCTCTGGTAGCATCGTGGCTAAAGCACTTGACTGCTAACCAGAAGGCTGGCGGTTCAAACCCACCAGCCACTCCTCGGAAGGAAGGTTGGGCAATCCTACTTCCGTAGTGATACTGCCTCGGAAACCCAAGGAGGGGTCGGTATGAGTCGGGCCGACTCCACGGCCGTTTAGAAAAGTTTAGCTCCCCAAGACACCTTACTAGTGTTCAAATTATACACAGTTTTACCTAAGAATAAAATTTTTCATATGTTGAGACAATTTTGAGAATTTCAAAAAAGAAATATATCATAGAAAATCTGGCTCCTAAAAAGTCACTATCATCTGAGAAATGCAATTAAGAAGAAGCAATATGTTAAAAAATAATTATTATTAGTTGGTTGTACAGTGCCCTATTTTCTCTGCATTGTTTATCACTCATGCTTGGTTCTAGAGTTATTAATGATTATAAATAATACTAACATCCTTTTTTTCCTAATACCACAACATACAAGTTTAAGACCAATAAAATGTAAAAGAAAATCACTCCATTGGTCTTAAAAACATCCTTTTTTTTTAATTTTTGTTTGTTTGTTTATTTTCCACATGATGTCCCCACCAAAACGCATTGCTCACTCTTCAACCACTAAGTTACATTTGACATGTTGTTTGTCTTCAAGATCAGAAAAGAAAGAGCAGAAGATAATTAGATATTTCTTCTTGGCTTTTAAGTAAAGCCTAACTTTGTGTATTTTTATGATAATATTACACAACTCAATAACAAAATCATTAGTAAAAGTTACCTTTTTCAATTAAAAATTCAAGATATTTAAGTTGCACACAAGCCCAGCTTAAGACCTTGAGATGGCATAAAATCTCTGTCAGATGTTGGGAAATTACATTGTTTAGTAGAATCATAATATTTACCCAGTCTAATTTTTGGAGATAACCCAACTTTGACTCAATTCTATTGTTGGTTCACTTGTGTGAATAATTCGGTAATCTTTCAATTGTCCAGATTTGTTTTATTTTTGCAAAAGCTTTCTTGTTTCCTTTTAAAAATAATTTATGTGATGTACATCAAAAAACATCTAAGTATATATACACAATAATCTGGGATAAATAAAAATGATGATGGCATATTTCAGCTAGTTTTTTTTTTTTTTTTTTTTAGGAGTGAGGCGAATTTTCTGAGCTAGAATATAAATGATGCCGTTTATATATATAAAATGTCTAAATGCGTTTTTTAATGAGGCATTTCTGTATTTCCCATGGCAATTTGAGATAATCACTGTGTACAATTTTTTAAAACAATTTTCTACATTTATTTGTAATTAAACTTGAGTAGGCTGCAAAATCCCTCAATTTACCTTCAAATGAACACTCTATTTGATTCAGCTCTATCTTTTCTCACCCACTACCCCCTGGCTAAGCAATAAGGTGAATGACATTCTCATTAGTTTTAAATATGAATGTGTGAGTATTTTGTCTACTGGTAAGAGCTCTGGTAGCATGGTGCCTAAGGCACTTGACTGCTAACCAGAAGGCTGGAGGTTCAAACCCACCAGCCACTCCTTGGAAGGAAGATGGGGCAATCTACTTCTGTAGTGATACTGCCTCGGAAACCCAAGGTGGGGTCGCTATGAGTTGGGTCCGACTCGACGGCACATAACAACAACAACAATAAGGTAAAAGTTATCAATCTTTACTTCTGGAATGTGATTGTAAGAATTATCCTCGAGTCTTATATAGTATATGATTTTTCCCCCACTTTTAAGCTGGAATTTTAGATATGCTACAGAAATTGCACAGATTTTATCATGACATCAAGTCACTATCATATTTATTAATCAAATGTATATAATAAGTCTAACTTTTACTAAATGGCCTTTATAGTGTTTTCTACAGATTTTTGATGGCTGTGAATGACAGGAGGAGAGGTACTTCATTAGAGATAAGCTACCTCATCTGACTTATGTTATTGTTTTTGTTGTTATTAGCTGCCATTGAGTTAGGCCATGACTCATGATGTGCCTATGTGCAGTAGAACAAATGTTGCTGCATCCTGTGCTATCCCCATGATCGGTTTTGGTTATTCATGGGATTTTCATTGTCTTTTTTTTTTTCCAGGCCTTTCTTCCTAGTCTAGAGCTCCCCTTTGTCTGGCAGCTCCCCTGAAACCTTCACAGCATCATAGCAATATGCAGGCCTCCATTGAGAGACCGTTGGTGGCTGGACATGAGATGCTCTGGCCTAGAAACAACCCAAGCTCACACAAAGAAGACAGGGATTCCACTAAACTGTCACTGGTTATACAAATCTATTTCTAAAATAACTCTACTTAATGTAAATGGGAGTATTAAGGGGAAAGATTGCTGTTAACAGTTCTTATACGTCTTAAACATCACAACTTTTTTTTTTTTTAATGAAGTGGAAATAAAAGCCCATTTTGAAGGTGAAATACATAGTACAAAGAAAAATTGAAGTTTATTAATGCCAATAATTAATTGACATTAATTATTGGAGTCTCAGGAGACAAGTTTTCACCATGGACATCACTGGACACCTGTCACTGAAGTTGGAAAACTCCCCATTTCTGCTTTGATAAGCCTGCTCTAATCAGGCTTACCCCTTCAGAATAGCTTGTGCTTCTCAGTGGTTCTCTAATGTGTTCAGGAAAAAGTCAGAGGCAAAAAGCATGGCCCTGAGTTTCCAATCCACAGCAGAGCTCAAAGAACCTTACTTGCTCTGCCCATGACTTGTAAAACAACCTATGCCACATGTGCAATCAATACAGAATAATAGACAGAGAAGAATTAATGTGACTGACTGGTTGCTGCCATTTACCCTCTAGGGTTTAAATTGAGCAATTAATCTGATTTTCCTACATAACAACAACAATGGTTCCATTTTGCACTTAGAGAAATTTTCAATCAAAAGTACCCAAGTGTACCACTCTGAGGGAACAGCTCATAATTATTTCCTTATTTTCATTCTGTCCAGAGCTGATGTGAGTCATGATTAAAGAGAAAACATATTGCTGATTAATCCATGTGAACTGTCATCCAACATATTCAAGATGAAAAATATCACCTGAACTAATAAGACAAATAATTTAAATTTCCATTTAATTGAATTTTTACTTTGAGCCATAGAATTCAATTGTATGTTAACTTACGTTAGAACAAAACTGAGCTATCAGGTAACTGTAAACCAGAAAAGAAAATCTTGTTGGGAAGAAAGAACTCAATTTAACGCAGGTTAATTTACACTAAATTTAGCCTCATTTGCATGCAAAAGCTGGACAATGAAAAGGGAAGAATGCAGAAGAACTATTGCATTTGAATAGCTGTGCTGGTGAAGAATACTGAGTATACCATCAACTGACAGAGGGAACAAATCTGTCTCCGAAGAAGTACACCCAGAATGATCCTTAGAAGCAGTGATGGCAAGATTTTATCTCTTACTTTGGACATGTCATCAGGAGGGACCAATCCCTGGAAAAGGACATCATGCTTGGTAAGGTAGAGGGAGACCCACAATGGAATGGACTGACATAGTGGCTGCAACAATGGACTCAAACACAGCAATGCCTGTGACAATTGTGCTGTTGTTATTGTTTTTCTGTGCCATTGAGTCGGCCATGACTCATAGTGACCCCTCCTTGGGTTGCTGAGGCAGTATCACTATGGAAGTAAACTGCCCAACCTTCCTTCCAAGGAGTGTCTGGTGGATTTGAACCTCCAGCCTTCTAATTAGCAGTCAAGTGCCTTAGGCACTATGCTACCAGAGCAGGACCTAGCAAATTTTGTTCTGTTATACACAAGGTCACTATTGGAAGCTGACTTGACACTTAACAACAACAACAAGAAGACAGTACTCTAATAATGTTACCTTCTTCTAACAAATTTCTACCATTAGCTTAATAAGAAATAGTTCTTAGTTGTATAGAGCTAAAACGGACTGTATAGTAACCTAATACAAACTTGCAATTTCACAGAAAATACTGAGACCCACAGTTAGTGCAACATGCTCAAAGTTACAGAGCTAAAAGTGATAGAGATATTATTGAAACTGAGTCAGCCAGTATTTTTTACAAATATGAAAAATAGAACCTGAGGATTCTTTTTTCGTATTATTGTTATTTGTGTGAAAGGTTACAGAAAAAAATTCATTTTCCATTTAACAGTTCATACACATTTTGTGTCATGACATTGACTGCAATCTCCACACTGTGAGAAGTCTCTTCCAACTTTTTCTCTGTGATTACATTTTCCCAGTGTTGTTCTTTTCTATACCTTCCTTCCCTCCAAGCTTTCTCCATGTGCATGTGTTGCCCTTCTGATCCCCCATGTTGATTGTTTCAAGTAAATACCTACCTGGTATAATTGTTAACCTCATAGCCTGTCCATTGTTTATCTGAAAGTTAAACCATGGGAATGAGTTCTATTCCAAGCATGAAGGATGACTAGATGCCATAGTCTCAGGGGTTTCACCAATCTCTATTAGACCAATAAGTCTGATCTTTTTTTATGATTTTGAATTTTGTTCCACATTTCTTTCTCACTCTATCCAGGATCTCCAATTTGGATCCCTTTCCTAGTGGTTGACCATGGTAGCCAGGCACCATCTAGTTCTTCTGGTGTCAGGGTTGTATAGGCTGAAGTTCTCATGACCCACTAGTCTCTAGGACTAATTGTTTCCACATATCTTAGATTGTCTTTACTCGTCTTTGCTCCAAACGAAGAAACCAATAGTTTCATCTTAGATGGTCACTTGCAAGCTTTTAAGACCCCAGTCACCACTCATCAAAGTAGAACAATATTTTTGTGTACTATATTGTGCTAATTGAGCTTGATGTTCCTCATGTCCATGGTCCCAGTTCAGTGGGCCCAGAAACTCTCTCCCTAAAGGTGTTTGGTTATGGCTAGGAAGTTATCATAATATTGTTCTATTTTTATAGAACATATGCTCTGCATATGTAGAAACATCATCTGCCAAAGGTATACAGTCGTGGTTGTCGTTCTGTTTGCTTAACCACACTTGCTCATCTTGCCTGTCTACCTTTTATGTGTAAACCTTTCCTTATCTTTTTATGATAGTGGACTTACACAATATTTGTCCTTCTATGATTGACTCATTTCACTCAGCACAATGTCCTCCAAGTTCATCCACTTTATGTTTTACTTATTCTTCATTATTCTTTAATGTTACATAGTATTCCATTATGTGTATGTGCCATTATTTGGTTATCTATTCATCTGGTGATAGGCACTTAGGTTGTTTCCATCTATTTACTAATCCAAATAGTGCTGTGATAAACATGGGTTTGCATACATCTGTTCATGTAGTAGCTCTCACTTCTTTACAAGATATACCTAGTAGTGGAATTGCTGGATCAAATGGTATTTCTATTTTCAGTTTATTAAGGAAATGCCATACCATTTTCCGCAATGGTTGTACCATTTTTTAGTCTGACCAGCAGTGTATGAGGGTTCCAATTTCTCCACACCCTTGCCAGCATTTTTTGTTTTCTGTCTTGTTGAACTTTGCCATTATTGCTGGGGTGAGATGATATCACATTGTTGTTTTGATTTGCATCTCTCTAATGGCTAATGATCTTGAGCATTTCTTCATGTGTTTGTTGGCTGCTTAAATTTCTTCTTTGGTGAAGTGTCTGTTCATGTGCTTTGCCCATTTCTGAAGTGTATTATTTGTATTTTTGGTGTTGCGGTGTTGAACTTTCCTTTAAATTTTAGAGATAAGTCTCTTATCATATATGACATTGCCAAATATTTTTTCCCAATCTTTAGGTTGTTTTCTTTTACTCTTTTGAAGAAGTCTTTTGATGAACTAAGAATTTAATATTTAGAAGGTCCCAATCATCTAGTTTCTCTTCTGCTATCTGTGCATTTTGGATAATGCTTGATAGACTACTTACACTGTAAATTAGGGCTCCTAAGTTTGCCCCTACTGATTCTTTGATGAATATGTAGTTTGGTTTTACATTTAGGTCTCTGATTGATCTTGAGTTAGTTTTTGTATTGGTGTGAAGTATGGATCTTATTTCACTTTTCTCAAATGGATATCCAATTTAGCCAACATCATTTGTTAAAAAGACTATCTCTTTCCCATGCAAGGGGTTTCAGACATTTTTCAAAGATTAGCTGTCCATAGGTGGATGGATCTACTTCTGGATTCTCAATTCTGTTCACTGCTTTATGTCTGTCATTGTACAAATAATGGGCTGTTTGACTACCATAGCTGTAAACTAGGTTTTGAAATTCTGGAGTGTAAAACTTCCTACTCTGTTCTTCTTCTTCAGCAGTACTTTGCTTATCCAAAGTTTCTTTTCTTTCCATATAAAATTAATGTCTTGTGGTTCCATGCACTTAAAGAATGCTAATGGAATCTGGATTGGGATTACTTTGAATCTACAGATTGTTTTCAGTAGTTTTGATATTTTCACAATGTACAGTCTTCCTATCCATGAACATGGCATGTTCTTCCATTTATGTATGTCTCTTATAGTTTCTTGTAGTAATGTTTTGCAGTTTTCTTTGTATAGGTCTTTTGTGTCCCTGGTAACATTTATTCCTAAATATTTTATCTTATTGATAGCTATTATAAGTGGTATTTCCTTATTTCCTTTTAAGAGGTCTCTTTGTTAATATAGAGGAATCCAAATGATTTTTGTATGTTTTCATTTTGTATCCTGAGAGTTTGCTGAATATTTCAATTAGTTCCAATAGTTTTCTTGGTTAGTCTCTGGGATTTTTCTATGTATAGGATCATATCATGTGCAAATAAGGATGTTTTACTTCTCCTTCACAAATTTGGATGCTTTTCATTTCTCTTTCTTGCTTTATTGCCCTGAGTAGGACTTCCAATACAATGTTGAATAGGAATGGTGATAACAGACATATATTTTTGCTAGAATTATTATTCTTTCTTTTCTTCTGATGATTGTTGGCTTTTTTGCTGCTTTTTTTCTAGTTGTTGGATATATTGGGTTACTCAAAAAAAAAAAAAAAACCTAACTCACTGCCATCAAGTTGCTCCAACTCATAGCAATGCCCCTTGGGTTTCTGAGGCACTATCACTACGGAAGTAGATTGCCTAATCTTCCTTCCAAGGCGTGGCTGGTGTGTTTGAACTGCCAAACTTCTGGTTAGCAGTCAGCCTTAGACATGTTGATTTTGGCTCTTTCTTCTTAATGTGTGCATTTATTGCTATAAATTGCTCTCTAAACATTGCTTTCACTGTATCCCAAAGAATTTGGCATGTTGTATTTTCAATCTCTTTTGATGCAAAGGAATTTTTTTATTTCTTCCATTACCCAGTAATTTTTTAGGCAGGTGATATTCAATTTCTATGTGTTTACTTTTTTTTTTTCCCTTGATCTTCCTATTTTTTGGTTTCTAATTTCTAAAGGCACTTGATTGTTAACCAGAAGGCTGGTGGTTCAAACCCACCAGCCACTCCTTGGAAGGAAGATGGGGCAATCTACTTCCATAGTGATACTGCCTCGGAAACTCAAGGAGGGGTCACTATGAGTTGGGTCCGACTCAATGGCACATAACGACAGCAACAACAATTTTATAACATTGTGATTGGAGAAGATGATTTACAGTATTTGGATACTTTCAAATGCATTGGAGCTTGCTTTGTGGCCTAATAGATGGTCTATTCCAGAAAATGTTTCATATGTGCTGGAAAAGAATTTATTTTGTGCTGTTGTTGGATGAAGTGTTCCATATGTGTCTATAAGATCAAGTTGGTTGGTTATATTGTTTATTTTTTCTGTGTATTTGTTGAGTTTATTTCTATTTCTATTCTCCATTGAAAGTGTTCTATTAAAGTCTTCTACTATTATTGTGGACTTTTTCATTTATCTTTTCTCTTCTGTTAAATTTTGATTTAAGGCTCTTTCATTTGAGTGTGTAGAAATTTTTTTTTTGGTTTATGTCCAATTGTTCTATTGATCATTTAATTATTATATAATATCCTTCCTTGTCTCTTACTATGGTTTTTGTCTTAAAGTCTGTTTTATCATAAATCAATATTGCCTCTCCTGCTCTTTTTTGATTGCCTTTTGCTTTGTATATTTTTTATCCAATCTTTGAGTTGTAGCCTATTTTCATCTTTGTGTCTAAGGTATGTCTCTTGTAGACAGAATAGGGATGGTTCATGTTTCTTATACCTTCTGTAATTTTCAACAAGTATGGATTTATTGCTATCATTTTGTTACATTTTTGGGTATATGTGTGTGGTGTTGCTGATTTTTTTGTTCCATAAAATTTTCTGTGCTGAGCTCATTTTGTTTAGGAATTTTTCTTTTACATTTCCTTCATTGCCATTGTTTTAATATTTGCTATATATTTGTGCCTTTAATCTTTTTCCATTTTGATGAGAGGGTTTATTAATTGTCTTTGAGGTTACCCTGTGATTTACTGTTTCCTTCCCAAATTTAAAACAGTCCATTCTGTCCCAAAATTGTCTCAACTCCCTCTCCATTTGGAAGTTCTTTACTTACACTATTTATTCTCTCATGTAGTTGTCCTCATTTACAAATTGATGTCTCTAGATCCCTGTTTACAGTCTTGCAAGTTTATTTTACTTTGGATCTTTCTATATCTGTGTTAGTATTGGGATTATGTTATCATATATGTGAATCATAGGTTGTTGTCTGCTGTTACTGGTTCTCTGTCTGAAAGACTTCCTTTAGCATCTCTTGTAAGTTGATATGCTTTTTACAAATTCCCATAATTTCTGTTTAACAGGGAACATCATAATTTAGCCATTGTATTTGAAAGACAATTTTGCTGGGTATATAATTCTTGGTTGGTAGTTTTTCTTTCAGGGTTTTACATATGCCATCCCATTTACTTCTTGCCTGCATGGTTTCTGCTGTGAAATCAGATCTTAATTTTATTAGTTGCCCTTTGTAGACAGTTTTTCAATTTTCCCATGGTGCTTTCAGGATTTTTTGTTTGTCTTTGGTTTTGGAAAGTTTGATTATTGTATGTATTGGTGATTTTCTTTTGGAGTTCTATTATTTTGGGTGTTCCTTGAACTTCTTGAATGCATATATTCTCCTCTTTTCACATATTAGGGAAACTCTATTTGTTTTATTTGTCTCTTCCTGTTCTGGAATTCTGATTACACAAGTTCTTGCTCTTGATGGTGTCATTCATAAATGATAGGTTTTCTTCATTTTTAAAATATTCTTTTTTCTGATTGTTCCCTTAACAAAGTAGTATTGAGAGATTTTTCTTTAATCTCACTAATTCTGTGTCCCATTGATTCAGTTCTACTCCTTTGTCCTTTCAAACTGATATCTAGTTCTGAAATCTTGGTATTAATCTTCTAGAATTCTACTTACTGTTCTTGTATTATTTTTTAAGTTTTCATTTATTTTGTCATGTTGTTCTTATATGGTTTTCCTGAATTCTTCTAGAGTTTTATCTGTATTTTTCTTAATTTTGTCTGATTTTTCCTTGATTTTTCCACTGTTTTCTTGTTCTGTCTCTAAATCTGCTGAGGGTATCTAAATATAATTCTTTTGAATTCCTTATCAGGTAGTTGCAATGCCAATTATTCCTCAGGGAAGTTTTCTCAGTCTGTATTCTTGTCCCTTGTTTGTATTACTTTATCTTCTTTCTTTGTGTGAACATGGATTATCATGCTTGTCTCAGAGATATTGTGTGTAACTGGTGATTCTATGTTGGTGTGATTCAACTAGGGATTTGTATTTATTTATTTATTTATTTTGCTTTATTTTGTTTTAATATATTTGAGGAAGTGGAGTTGGTGTGCTACTCTATTCACTAGTTTGGCAGCACTTAGGCACTCATCCTCTGTCTCCTGGTGGGTGTGATATAGGATGAGAATGTGCGCATGGATCTCTGTTAGGTATTTGTGTAGAACAATTGAGGGTGGGTTGGGCTGGTATTGGTCACCATCTATCATTGATCAGTTGGTACAAAGGAAGGTGGTGACCCTCACCCAGTGGATGGGACTGGAAGAGGGACAGATGTGGTTGAATTTTGTGGGTATGGCTCCATTCTGGTCATCAGCCACCAGTGTGGTTGCCCATGATGTCCTTGGAAAGTGAAGCTGATTTTCTGGTTGATGCCTGGATCATAATGCTGCTTGAAAATATACAGATAGCCATGCCATCAGGATAGTCAATAATTCACAGCTACCTTTGTCTCCTTATCCATGGTTTTCATTCAGTTTCTTCTACTGTTATTGTTGTTAGGTGCCATTGGGTCAATTCTGGTTTATAGTGACCCTATGTACAACAGAATGAAACAATGCCTGATGTTTTACCATCCTCATAACCTTTGCTATACTGGAGCCCATTGTTGCAGCCACTGTGTCAATCCATCTTATTTAATTTCTTCCCTTTTTCACTTTCTTCTTTACTACCACAGAAGCCACCGTAGTACAAAAAAAACTGACATGAGAGGCTGCAGGCTATGCCACTGGTATTTCAAATACCAGCAGATTCACCTATGGTGGACAGGATTCAGTGGAGCTTCCAGACTAAGACAGACTTGGCAGAAGGAAGAGGCCATCAGTGTCTCAAAAAATTGGCCAAAGAAAACTTTATTAATAGCAGTGAAACACTGTCTGATGTATTACTGGAAAACAATAAAATTCATGAAACATTATCCAATATAATGCCAGAAGATGAGCCCCTCAGGTCAGAAGGCACTCAAAATAAGACTGGGGAGGAGCTGTGTCCTCAAAGTAGAATCAACCTAAATGACATGGATGGGTAAAGCTTTTGGGACATCCATTTGCTGATGTTGCATGCCTCAAAATGGGAAAACAACAGCTACAAACATCCAATAACAATCAGAACATGGAATATACAAAGTAGGAATCTAGGAAACTTAGAAGTTGTCAAAAAAAAAAATGAACACATAAAAATCTGTATCCTAGGTATTCATGAGCTGAAATGGACTGGTTTTGGCCATTTTGAATAAGACAACCAGATGATCTACTATGCTAGGAATGACAAATTGAAGAGGAATGTTGTGGTATTCATCATCACAAAGAACGTTTCAACATTTATCCTGAAGTACAATGTTGTCAGTGAAAGGATAATAGCTATACATCTACAAGGAATATGAGTAAATAATATTATTATTAAAATTATGCATCAACCACCAAAGGTAAAGAAGAGGAAATTGAAGATTTTTATCAACTTCTGCAGTCTGAAATTGACTAAACATGCAATCAAGATGTGCCGATTATTACTGGTAATTGGAATGCAAAAAAATGGAAGCAAAGAAGTATCACTAGTAGTTCGAAAATATGGCCTTAGAGATAGAAATGATGCTGGAAATTGCATGATAGAATTTTGCAAGACCAAGGACTTATTCATTGCAAATACCTTTTTAGAACAATATGAATGGAAGCTCTACATGTGGACATTGCCAGATGGAATACACAGGAATCAAATAGAATACATCTGTGCAAAGAGGAGAGGGAGAAAGTCAATATCATCAGCCAAAACAAGGCCAGGAGCTGACTGTAGAACAGACCATCTATTGCTCATATGGAAGTTCAACTTGGAGCTGAAGACAATTAAAACAAGTCCATAGGAACCAAAATATGACCTTGACTATATCCCACCTGAATTTAGAGACCTCCAAAACAGTAGTTTTGTTTTTTTTTTTTTTTATTAGGATTTGGGTGAAGATTTACAGAGTA
>NW_006921884.1:0-13665 GCF_000298275.1 Orycteropus afer afer | reverse complement strand
GTGGGAGGGGAGCTGCTGCATTGTAAATTTTGGTCAATGACATGAGACAAAGTATATGTGAACTGCTGTGTGAAAAGTGAATTTAATCTGTAAATCTTTACCCAAATCCTAATAAAATAAATAAATAAATAAATAAAATAATTAAAAAAAAAAAAAAAGAATGTTTACAACAGATTTATTCATAATAGAGCCAAACTGGGAACCATTAAAAAAGATTCATCAATAGAAGATTGGATAAGTGAATTGTTGTATATGCATGTAATGCAATGTATCTCAACAATAATTGAAAGAGTGAACCAGCTATAAATCCAACATTGATGAATTTCAAAACTGTCCTGACTGAAGAAGCCAAACACAAATGAGTATAAACTATTTAATAACATTTATGGAAAACACATAAATTTGGAGATTTATTTCAAGAAAGTAGAAGGAAACTTTTTTTACTGATGAAAATGTTTTATATTTTGACTGACATTTTATTGGTTAGAATTAATTGAACTGTATACATAAGTTATGTATATGTCTCTGTGTGTAATTTTTATCTTTTTTTTTTAATTAACAATGTATGAGTTAAATAAAAACCATCTCGTAAATCCTTCAGTAACATATTTAGACACTTGGGTACACGTGAGCAAAGTAACAAGCAGAAAATCTAAAAAGAGTAGGCATAAAAGTTAAACAGTGTCATGCCAATACCACCCAAGCTGTTTACAGCCTGTCTGTAAAAGGTTTCTTACAAGTTGAGAAACAGACAGCCTTGTATTTCCACTGCCAACTTTGATTATGGAGGACATCATGGGGATTGGACAATCTGCTGCCATGATTGTCCATCATCAGTAAACCACTTCAAGGATATCCAACAGGTAATCTTTGAATACAGAACAAATATTACAGAGAAACTTTGTCAGCTCTGGCCACATAAAAACCTCTATAAAGAAACATTCAATGAGGAAAGCTGTTGATGAATTTGAAAGAATGTTCAGAATATCTAGTGAGAACAGAGTGTGAGTCCAGATGGAAGAAGTAAATCAAAGTACACTACCAGATAAAGATTTTTTAACTCTGAACCATTAAGATGGCCTAAATCTTACCTCTCTTTGGAGAAACTTGCTGTAACCAAAAAGAGAATTTAAATACACATACCAAACTTTGGAGAAAAGAATTATCAAGAGGAAAACATGGCAGTACCGTTATTGAATAGTTGTACTCACGAAACAGACACCTAGAGCCAGTTTAAAACTAAACTATGGAACAACATAATGATCATAATTAAAATAACTGAATTATACCTGTAAAGATTGTTCAAAGTCAAATATTGTGTTATGTATACTGCGATTAGAAAAAGAAAAATTAAAAACTGAAAGAAAAAAAATTAGGAAAACATGAAGTTTGTTTGTCAGTAAACTCTATGCCCAAAACAGGATCACTTGAGAATGAATTTGACTTAATGCTGTGGCCAGGAATGAAAAAAAGAATGAAAAACATCAGGAGATGATGGAATGATGCAATCACTGCATTTACTAGGGTAAAAAAACAAGGCAAAACAAAAAATAAACCCACTACCATCTAGTCAATTCCTACTCATAATGACTCTCTAGGGCAGAATAAAACATCCCCCTAGGGTTTCCAAGGCTGTAAATCTTTATGGAAGCAGACTGCCTCATCTTTCTTTAGCGGAGTGGCTGGTAAGTTTGAATCAAAAGAACAAGTGAAGTAGAAGATGGTGACAAAAAAAAACAAAAAAAAAACCTCCCATCTTGGAGAGGCTTTATTAAATAGTTATTTACTGATAATCAGAGCAGTTTTTCATATGTGTTGGGCATGTTTGTAGGAGTTCTTTCTCCTAGACCCTTAGCAATATCCTCATGCTGAAATTATTATTATTATAAGAAATAATTCACAGGAAGTATACTACTTTAACTAAAACCATATTTGAAACTTAGAAAAAAATTTGTCATTAACACCAATAAAGTTCAATTAACAGCCCCCTCACCTTCATTAAGAGGATGCTTAGTAGTACAACATTTAAGTGCTTGGCTGCTTACTAAAAGGTTGACAGTTTAAACCTGTGAGCTGTTCCATGGGAGAAAGATACAGCAGTTCAATTCCATTAAGATTTACAACCTTGGCAATCCTATAGGCAGTCTATTCTGTCCTATAAGGTACTATGAGTCAGTGGGAGACTTTGAAACACAGTTTCTGGGGTGCTACTAGATAGGGAGCTCTGGTAGTATAGTGCCAAAGGCATTTGGCTGCTAACCAGAAGGCTGGCAGTTCAAACCCACCACCCACTCCCCAGAAGGAAGGTTGGGAAATCTATTTCCATAGTGATACTGCCTCGGAAACCCAAGGAGTGGTCACTATGAGTCGGGTCTGACTCGAAGGCACATAACAACAACAACAACAACACTGGACCCTAATAGAGATTGAATGTTAGATAATTGGCTATCATTTTACCACGCCACCTGAGGTACTCAGCATGAACTGTGGTTGTCTGACCATCAAACTATAAAGTGAGGTATGTACAGGAGTACTCCCATACTGAACAGTAGTGTTACATGTAAGATCAAACTTGAGCAGGTCATGAAGGCACAGATAAGTTTCCTGAGCAAGCTGCCCAGATGTTCATGGCCTATACTGTCTTTTAAACACATTCATATAAACAAATTTAGCCTCATATTTTTTTTTTCCAGTATCTTGATAATCCATTCCCAAACACTTATTAGGAAAAAAAGGGGGTCTGATTTACTGAAATGTCTACAAGATGTGATAGTATCACCATTTTTCAGAGGGAACAGCCAGCTACATCTTGTTAAGTTGATTGCATTGAACTATTTCCATAATGAAAGAGATAGTACTTGTCACTAGAGAAGATATTTTCTTAGTGTCTCAGTTTCCTAGTGCTGTTATAAGAAAAACTGTACAAGTGGGTGTCTTTAAAGAAGAGAAATTTATTTCCTTATAGTTGTGGAGGCTAAAAGTCCAAATCAGGGTCTCAGTTATGATGAGCCGTTCCTTATTAGTAACCCTGGTTTTTCCTTGGTTTGTTGGTGATACACACATGGCATCTATCTTCCCCAGTGTGCTTGTGTCTCTGTATGTTATTTTAACACTTTTTATTGTGTCTTGGGTGAAAATTTACAGAGCAAATTCATTTCACATTTGACAGTTCATGCACATTTTGTTTTGTGACAACGACTGCAATCTCCACAGTGTAACAGCACTCCTCCCACTTCCTCCCTGCGGTTACATTTTCCCTGTGTCCTTCCTCCCTATACATTTCTGCCCTCTGGGCTTTCTCCCTTCTCCAATGACGTCCTTCTGATGAGCTACAGTTGATCGTTCTAAGGAGTGCACCTACCTGGTGTAATTGACCTATCTACTATTTGGCTGAAAGACAAAACCACAAGAATGAGTTCAGTTCCAGGTTCAAAGGGACACTAAGGGGCTTCATAAGTCTCTGTCACACCAGTAAGCCTGGTCTTATTTTGATTTTGAGTTTGTTATACATGTTTTCTCCCACTCTATCCAGGACCTCAAATTTGGATCCCTTTTTGAGTGATCAGCCATAACTGGGCATCATCTAGGCTTTCTAGTCTCAGGGTTTTGGAGGCTAAGGTCTATGTGATCCACTAGTCACTAGCATTTGATTTTATTTCCTCTTCTTTACTCCAGCCAAGGAGACATTAATAGCTTCATCTTCAAAGGCTGCTCTCAAGTTTTAAGACTCCAGTCACTACTTACCAAAGTAGGATGTAGAATAATGTTTTTGTATACTATGTTATGCCAACTGAGCTTGATGTCCCCCACAACCATGGTCCCAATTCTGCACACCCAGTGACTCACTCCCTCAAGGTATTTGCTTATGGCTGAAAAGTTATCATAACTTAGCCCCCTGTTTGCTCTACTATAGATATTGATATTTTTGTAGCACATACACATACATGTGTAGAAATATTGTCTGTCAAATCTATATATGGTCATGGGTATATTGCTGTTTGCCTACTCATACATGATCATCATACCTGTCTACCTATGTATCCACCTGTAGATTAATGGTTGTTATTACTGTAATGCACTGTTATTTATATAATAGTATTTAACTGGGTTGTCTTTACCTCTTGTGCACCTCTCTGTGTCTTCCTTTTCCTTAGTGATATTGTGCTTATCCCATCACACATCTGTCAGTTTGTCATTCAGTGGTGGCTTGCATGTTGCTGTGATGCTGGAAGCTATGGCACTAGTATTTCAAAAACCATCAGGGTCACCCATAGTGGTCAGGTCTCAGTGGAGCTTCCATACTAAGACAGACTGCAAGAAGATTGAGTCATCCATTTCTGAAAGAAAATTGACAGCTGAAAACCTTATAAACAGCAGTGAAATGCTGACTTCTATACAGCTGTAAGATGAGCCCTCAGGTTGAAAAGCACTCAAAATATCACTGCAGAAGAGACACCTCATCAAAGTAGAGTTGGTCTTAATTATGCAAATAGAGTAAAACTTTAAGACCTTCATTTGCTAATGTGGCACAATTTAAAATGAGAAGAAACACCTGAAAACATTAATAATGGAATGTAGAATATACAAAGTATGAATGTAGGTTAATTGGAACTTGCCAAAATGAAATAAATGGCATTAAGATCAATATCCTAGGCATTAGTGAGCTGAAATGGACTATACTGGAATTTTGAAGGACAAAATCATATGATCTACTATGCTCAGAATGACATATTGAAGAAGAATGGCATCACATTCATCATCAAAAACAACAATTCAAGATCTATCCTGAAATACAATGCTATCAATGATAGGATAATAACCATATGCCTACAAGGAAGACCAATTAATACTACTATTATTCAACTTTACACATCAATTGTGAATGCCAAAGATGAAGAAATTGAAGACTTCTACAAACTTCTGCACTCTGAAATTGACCAAACATCCAGTTAAGATATGTTGATAATTACTGGTGATTGGAATGCAAAAGTTAGAAACAAAGAAGGATCATTGATATTTGGAAAACAAGGCCTTGGTAATAGAAATGATACAGGGGACTGCATGACAGAATTTTGAAAAACCAAGAACTTATCCATTGCAAATACCTTTTTTCCACAACATAAACAGCTGCTATACATACAGACTCACCAGATAGAATACACAGGAATCAAATCAACTATATCTGTGGAAAGAGATGGTGGAGAAGTTCAACATCAGAAATAACAACTCCAGCAGCTGACTGTGGTATAGGCCATCAATTGTTCCTATACAAGTTCAAGTTGAAGCTGAAAAAAAGTACAAGCCAATGAATTGATTATATCTTACCTGGAATTTCTGGTGGCATAGTGCCTAAGGCATTTGACTGCTAACCAGAAGGCTGGCAGTTCAAATGCATCAACTTCTCCTTGGAAGGACGATTGGACAGTCTACTTCCATGATACTGCTTCGGGAACCAAAAGAGGGGTCGCTATGGGTCGGATCCAACTCAATGTAAGTGACTTTGGTTTTCTGGTATTTGGTATATCTTATCTGAATTTAGAGACCTTCTGAAGAATAAATATGACACATTGAACCCCAATGACAGAAAATGAGCCCAGTTGCAGAATGACATAAATAACATCATTTACAACATGAAGAAAACAAAATGTCATTAAAAAGACAGGAATGGAAGAAAAAGACCATAACGGATGTCAGAAGAAACTCTGAAAAGAGTTCTTGAATAGAGATTAAACAAATGGAAGAGGGGACGGAGACAACATCTTGTCCTGCTAACACATTCTGCCAAAAATCCCTACAACGGTATCTGAGAAATTGAATGAAACAGATACAAATAATGATCCTGAATTCTGGGCATCGAATAAGAAGATAAAGAATTATAGGTTCCAGTAAGATGGCAGAATAGGTAGACAGACTACACAGACCCTCTTCAACCAAGAAAAGTGGAACCAATTAACACAGAAACTGAAGATAATCCTGGAGCCCTGAGCTTTGAAGGGAAGGATATAGAAGAAGACTAAACTCCAACTAGTAGAAGAACCTCTATGAAAACACCAGACAAGAAGACATACAGAGTGGCAGTCTGTCAGTGATCCTGACAGCATGGACAGCATGGATATTGCTGAGTGGTGTTAGGACCTAAGAATTAATCTAAAAATCAGCCCTGCTATCCAGGGGCTGAACAGAGGATTGCACTGGTGACTGGTGAATAAAAGGGGAAGCAGTGAAGAGGAAAGTGGGCTGAGCTGTGGACTTCTGCCTATCTGGAGGGTGCAGCCATTTGAATGTTTGCAAGCAGTTTGACAATTTTGGATATTTAAAGTGACAGAGTTCTCCCAGATTCTAGGGACTTAAGAATAGGATCCACTTACTGGGAATCACAAAGCCATTCAGGACACAAAGGACTGGAAATGTGTGATATTCCCCTTGTTACTCTTAGACCCCACACTATCTTGGTAAACAGAGGTGTGGCTATCCCACCCACTTTCTGGGCTGGCAAAAATTCCATCCCAGTCTGTGTGGTTGGACACAGCCTTGGTGCCCTGTCCTGCCCTGCCCAGATTCTTTTCTTCCTTCTACTTTGTGTGTGTGTGTGTCTGTTTTGAAATTCTTCTTCTTTTTTTTTTTTCTTGTTCTTTTTATTATTCTTTATTCTTCCCTTCCCAGGTTTTAGCTTTCAGCTTTTTTTCTCTTCCCTGTCCCTGGTTCCCATTTATTTCTTTCTTGTGGTTAACCCCATTCCTTGTTTATCTTTTTGCATTTTTCCCAATTTTATTTTCATTATTCTCCTACTCTACCTTTTTTCTCTTATTGCCCTCTCCCCAGATATTGTGGAGTTTTTATTTTATTATTTCTTTTTTTGGTGATGGTTCCTGCATGTTTACACAGTGTGCTTTTTGTTCACTTGCTTTTAATTTTTTGAGGGTTTTTTGATTGTTGTTTTTGTCTAATTGACAATGAGACAGCAACAGTGCCCACACAACACAACAACACCCACAACTCCTGCAGCTCCACTTACTGAGTGAGAGCCACCACTTCCATTTCCAACAAATGGCCAATGCTAAACAACTACCAAGAAAAGCCTGACTCACCTTTAGTTGCTCTTCACAAAGAGTTAACAGAGACCTACATACAACAACATCATAATGTCTCAGAGGCAACAAATTATCACAGTCCAAACAAAGAGGCAAGATAAAGTGGTAGAAAGAAGAGAGCAAGATACAGACCCAGAACACATGCCTGAGGAAGAAGGAGCATTGGAATTCCCTGATAAGGAATTCAAAAGAATTCTATTTAGGTATCTTCAAGGGATTGAGATACAGACCAAGAGAAACACTGACAAAAGTAAGGAAAATACAGACAAAACCCTAGAACAATTTCAGAAGAAAATATGAGAACAAAATGACAACTAAATGAAATATTAGAAATGATACAAAATCTACAGGAGCTCTGGTGGTGTATAAGACATTTAACTGCTAGCCAGAAGGAAGATTAATACTAAATTTTTAGAAATAGATAGCACATTGAAAGGGCAAGTAAGTAGAATGGAATCAATGGAAGACAGAATTAATGAGATTGAAAACAAATACCTGAATATTTCTTTGGAAAGGGATCAATCAGAAAAAAGACCAAAATAAAATAAAGAAAGCCTAATGTTCATGTGGGATACCATCCAAAGGAATAACCTATGTGTCACTGGAATTCCAGAACAGGAAGAGAAAAATAAAACCACTGAGAAAATTGTCCAAGATTTGTTGGAAGAGAACTTCCCTGATATGATGTAAGATGAGAATATATCCATTCAAGAAGTCCAAATAACCTCAAATAGGATAAACTCCAAAAGAAAATCTATAAGACATATCATCATCAAACTCATCAAAATCAAAGACAAAGAAAGACTCTTGAAAGCAGCATGGGAAAAATGAAAAGTTACTTTCAAGGGGCAATGAATAAGAATAAGCTTTTATGTATTAGCAGAAACCATGCAAGTGAGAAGGATGGTATATATAAAATCCTGAAAGAGTAAAATTTCCAACCAAGAATTATATACTCAGAAAAATTATCCCTCAAATATGATGGTGAAATTAGGAGATTTCCAGATATGCAGAAATTAAGGGAATTTGTGAAAATCAGATCAACTTTATAAGAGATACTAAAGGGAGTCCTTTGAACAGGGAACCAATAATAGCAAACAAGAATCAACCATTAATACACAAGATGACATAACCCAGAAACCAACACAGCTATGGACATATTCAAAGTAAAATAAGTTTACAAGATTTTAAAAAGGAATCAGAGAAATCAGTTGGCAAATAAAGACAACTATAAACCTAAAAGAGGGTGAAAATAGTGTATTGTGTATTTACAGAACTTCTAAATGGTGGTGAAGTCAAGAGAGTTCCAAGATAGAATGAACTTTTCTAAACTTGGGAGGAAAATTATAAATCACAGGATTACCTTAAACAAAAATGATAAACCATCACATCACAACCAAAAAAAAGACAAGCACAAATATTTACCTAACACTAAAACAATAGCAACAAAAGAAATGATAACATGATTCATAAACATAATGAGCTCAGCACAGAAAATTATATGCAACAAAGAAAATCAGGAACATCATGAAAAAGCATATAACAAAATGACAATAACAAATTCATACTTGTCAGTAATCACACTGAATGTTAGTGGATTAAATGCATTACTCAAGAGATGGAGAGTTGCCAACTGGACAAGAAAACAACTCATCAACCTGCAGTTTACAAGAGACACACCTTAGAGACAAAGACAAAAATAGACTAAAAATCAAAGATTGGAAATATATATATCAAGCAAATGGCAACCAAAAAGAGCAAGACTGGCAATATTAATTTCTGATCAAATTGACTTTAAGACAAAAACCACCATACGAGACAAGGAAGGACATTATATAATGATTAAAGGATCAATTGAATAAGAAGATATAACCATAAGAAATATCTATGGACCCAATGAAAGAGCCCCAAAATGCATAAATTTGACTTTTAAAGAGCTGAAAAGACAAATAGATGACTCCACAGACATAGTGGATGTTCTTGTTACCTAGTGCCACTCTGACAAGAATATACCACCAATGGGATGGGCTTAACAAACAAGAGGCTGCTGAACAATGACACAGCTACATGCAGGGTTCAAACGTACCATAAGCTAGAGATCATTCCTAAAGCTGTTTCTTACATATGGGAAGCAGACCACATACCCAAAGCAGTTCCTCAGCTACTCACAGTAGATTCCACCATGGAGCTGATTACCAGTCTCATCATGGGGAATACTACATCCAGCTGCCCATTCATTGAACCAGGCCTAGCCAAGCTGGCACACAAATTTTACTGCCACAGTGGGAGACTTTAATACACCACTTTCAATGAAAGACAGAACAACTGGAAAGAAACTCAACATGCAATCTGCCAACTTGACATCTACAAGAGCACTTCACCCAACAACAGCACAATATACATTCTTTTCCAGTGCACATGGAACATTTTCCATGATAGACCATATGTTATACCATAAAGCAAGCCTTCATAAATTTAAAAACATTGAAATACTGAAAGCATCTTCTCAGATCACGATGCTATCAAATTAGAAATCAACAATAGGAAGATCTATAGAAAAAGAACAAACACATGGAAACTAAACAACATCTACTTCAAAAAGGACTGGGTAATAAAAGAAATAAAAAATGAAATAAAAAATTCCTTGAAGCAAATGAGAAGAAAACATAACATACCAAAAATCTTTGGAACACAGCAAAAGCTGTCATCAGAGGTCAATTTATAGCAATAAATGCACACATCAAAAAAGAAGAGCAAGCCAAAATCAACACTTTACACCAACATCTCCAATGATTAGAAAAAGAACAGCAAAAAAAAAAAAAAAAAAAAGCCTACAGTCACCAGAAGAAAGGAAATAAAAAAGAGTCAAGCAGAAATCAATGAAACAGAAAACAGAAAGATGATAGAAAACATCAACAAGACTAGCGGTTGGTTTTTTGAAAAGATTATTAAAATTGACGAACCACTGGCAAATATAACAAAGGAAAAGAGGGTGAGAAAACAAATAACATGAATAAGAAACAAAATGGGTGACATCACAATAGAACCAACTGAAATAAAAAGGATAATATCAGGATACTATTAAGAATTGTACTCCAACAAATTTAAAAATCTGGAAGAAATGGACAGATTTCTAGAAACACACTACTTACCTAAACTAGGACAGATTGAGGTGGAAAAGTTGAACAGAAAAGAAGAAATTGAACAGGTTGTAAAAAAATTATCAACAAAAAATAAGTTCTGGCCCAGCAGTTTCACCAGAAAATTCTACCAAACATTCAGAGAAGAACTGACCAATCCTACTCAAACTATTCCAAAACACAGAAAAGGATGGAATCCTCCCAAATTCATTTTATGCAGCAAGCATAACCTTGATTCCAAAAACAGACAATGACATGACTTAAAAAGAAAACCACAGACCAATATCCCTCAGGAAGATAGATGTGAAGATCTTCAACAAAATCCTAATGAATAGACTCCAAAAACATATCAAGAAAATCATTCATTATGACCAAGTTGGGTCATATCAGGTATGCAAGGATGGTTCAACATTAGAAAAACAATCAACATCATCCTCCACATAAATAAAACAAAGAAAAAGTACCACATGATCATATCAATTGATGTAGAAAATGTATTTGATAAAATCCAACACCCATTCCTGATCAAAACTTTCAGCAAAATAGGAATACAAGGGACATTTCTCAACATAATAAAGGGCATCTATACAAAACCAATAGCCAACATTATTCTCAATGGAGAGAGATTGAAATCACTCCCCTTGTGGATCTTAAAAGCTGGCAAATAGCCATCTAGATGCAATGATGGGTCTCTCCTCGTCCAGAGCAAAGAAGAATGAAGAAAACCAAAGATTCATGGAAACAATTAGTCCTAGTGACTGGTACATCATGCGATCCACAGCATATATGACTATGAGACCAGAAGAACTAGGTGGTGCCTGGCTACCAATGCCAACCACTCTGAGGGGGATCTATGTAGGAGATCCTGGATAGAGAAGGAGAACAATGTGGAACAAAACTCAAAATAATTTTGAAAAAAAAAAGGGGGACCAGCTTTGCTGGTCTGATAGAGCCTGGTGGAATCACTGAGACAATGACCCCTCGCTGCCCTTCAGGTCTGGAATTGAACCCATACCCGTGGCTTCCAGCCAAGCAAATAACAGACATAGGAGTTGAACATTTATCTGAGCTAAATACATTCCTTGGAGAGAACGATCATGGGAGAAGGGCTGTTTATGCACAGGGAGACAGCTTAGGGGGCAGGGGTGCATGGAGGGATGGATACAGGAAAGAAGCAACTGTCTGGTAGAAGGTGGAGGGGAGCTGTTGCATTGTGGTGAATTGTGGTCAATGTCATGAGACAAAGTGCATGTGAACTGCTGTATGGAAAGTGAATTTGCTCTGTAAATTTTCACCCAAATCTCTCTCTTTCTCTCTCTCTCTCTCTCTCTCTCTCTCTCACACACACACACACACACACACACACAAAGGTTAAGGACAGCTTGATTGTACATAAAAGGGCACTTTAGCACACTGGCACACTGAAAAGCACTCTGGGCAGAGATTTAATATTACAAGACATGCTAAGAGCTGCCATTTTTATATCCTATACTTAGCATGCTTAAGCTATAATTATATGAAATTACATATATAATATAATTCTGATGTAATCCTCACCCTATAAAAGAAGCTTGGAAAACACCTACAGGCAGATAGAATCTGAGAGAATTCTCCTGTCTCAGCTCATGCACAAAAACAATAAAAGCAAGAAACTATTCCCCTTGTGAACAAGAACCAGACAAGGATGTCCTCTATCACCACTTCTATTCAACATTGTACTGGAAGTCATAGCAATAAGTCTAGAAAGGGAAATCAAAGGCATCCAAATTGATTAAGAAGATGTCAAACTATCGCTATTTGCTGAGGATATGATCCTATACCTAGAAAACCCAACAGACTCAGTAAAAATCCATGGGAACTAATTGAGAGATTTAGCATAGTGGCAGGATACAAGATCAACATCCAAAAATCAGCGGGATTCCTCTATACCAACAAAGAGATTGCTGAAAAAGAAATAAGGAAATCAATACCATTTACAATAGCTACAAAAATAAATAAATAAAAAATACTTGGGAATAAATCTTACCAGGGACACAAAAGACCTCTACAAAGAAAACTATTAAAATAAATAAAAAGATTTCAAGAAACCATAAGAGATCTATATAAATGGAAGAAGATCCCATGCTCATGGATAGGAAGTTTGTATATTTTGAAAATGTCAATTCTACCCAAAGCAATCTATACATCCAATGCAATCTGAATCCAGATCCCATAAACTTTTTTTAAGGATATGGAAAAACTAATCATTAAATTTATATGGAAAGGAAAGAGACCTTGGATAAGCAACGCAATACCGAAGAACAAAGTAGGAGGTCTCACACTGCCAGATCTCAAAACCTAGTATACAGCCACAGCAGTCAAAACTTCCTGGTATTGGTATAATGACAGACACATAGGCCAATGGAATAGAATTGAGAACCCAGAAATAGATCCATCGACCTATGGTCAGCTGATCTTTGACAAAGGGCCAAAATCCATTAAATGGGCAAGAGAATGTTTGTTTAATAAAATGGTGCTGGCAAAAATAGATAACCATTTGCAGGAAAATGAAAGAAGATCTGTACCTCACACCATACACAAAAACTAACTCCAGATGAGTCAAAGACTTAAATGTGAAACCTAAAATTATAAAGTTCCTCAAGGAAAAACTAGGGGCAAACTTGTTGTTGTTGTTGTTATGTGCCATTGAGTCAGCCCCGACTCATAACAACCCCTCCTTGGGTTTCTGAGGCAGTATCACTACAGAAGTAGGATTGCCCAACCTTCCTTCTGAGGAGTGGCTGGTGGGTAAACTTAGGTCCCTAATATATGGCATCAGTAGTCTATCAAGCATAACACAAGATGCACAAACAGCAGAAGATAAACTAAATGAATAGGGCCTTCTAAAATTAAATTTTTATGTGTTTCCAAAATCTTCTCCAAAAGAGTCAAAAGAGAACCTACAGATTGGGAAAAAACATTCGGCAATGACACATCTGACAAGGGATTTATCTCTAGAATTTATAGAAAACTCCAACACTTCAACGAGAAAAACACAAATAATCCATTTAAAAAATGGGCAGAAGATGTGAATAGACACTTTACCAAAGAGGATTTTCAGGCACCCAACAAACATATGAAGAAATGCTCATGATCATTTAACCATTAAAGAGATATAAATCAAAACAACAGTGAAATAACATCTTGTCCCAGCATTAGTAGCAAAGTTTAACAGTACAGAAAATAACAAATGCTGGCGAGGATGTGGCAAGATTGAGACTCTCATAAACCGCTGGTGGGACTAACAAATGATACAACCACTGTAGAAAGCAGTATGGTGATTCCTTAAAAAGTTGGAATTACCTCTTGAGAACAGGAACTAGACAAGGATGCCCGCTATCACCACTTCTATTCAACATTGTACTGGAAGTCCTAGCCAGGGCCATAAGGCAAGA
>NW_006921883.1:4375846-4377354 GCF_000298275.1 Orycteropus afer afer | reverse complement strand
GATCAAGAACCAAAGGTACTGAAGGAAGAAATTGAAGCTGCACTGAGGAAATTGGTGAAAAATAAGGTTCCAGGAATTGATGAAATATCCATTGATATGTTTCAACAAATGGGTGCAGAGCTAGAGGCACTTACTCGTTTATGCCAAGAAATTTGGAAGACAGCTATCTGCCCAACTGATTGGAAGAGATCAATATTTGTGTCCATTCCAAAAAAAAGTGATCCAATAGAATGTGGTAATTATCAAACAATATCATTAATATCACACATAAGTAAAATTTGCTGAAGGTAATTCAAACACCATGGCAGCAGTATATTGACAGGGAACTGCTAGAAATTCAAACAAGATTCAAGAGAGGATGTGGAATGAGAGCTATCATTGCTGATGTCAGATGGATCTTGGCTGAAAGTAAAGTATACCAAAAAGATGTTTACTTGTGTTTTATTGACTGTGCAATGGTGTTTGAATGTGTGAATCACAACAAATTAAGGATAACATTGCGAATAATAGGAATTCCAGAGCACTTAATTGTGCTCATGAGGAACCTGTACATAAACCAAGAGGCTGCCATTTGAACAGGACAAGAGGATACTGCATGGTTTAAAGGTATATGTCAGTGTTGTTTCATTTCTGTGGGCAGGGGAGGCAATGAGGCAGTGCAGAAACAGCCCTGTGTGAAAGAAGACAGGACAAACAACAACCTCACTGTAACCACCTGGATTGTCTTGATGAGTGGAAGCAGGGGAGGAGTAGCAATGAAGAAAGGGTCTGAGTTTGGCACCCATTGACCTAGCCCATGCGGGATAGGGATGAGAGAGGAAGGCTGGCCAGTCTGCCCAAGCTAGCAGCTGAAGCCCATTCACCTAGCTTGGATGGCTAGGGCTGAGCTTACCAGAATCTGATCCAATGACACTGGTGTAAACCCTGCAATTTGATGGCTTGCTCTGTACAGGACTTGGCTTATGTATGCAGATACTCAAAGTTCCAACTGAAATAGAAGATTCTTCAGAGAAAGGAACATGTTGGTCTCAGAGAACCAGTTTGATAGGTCAGGCAATTTAGAAATTGTTATTTAAAAGGAGGCAAATAAAGACATGAAGTGGATGGTTTACATGTTTTCATGGATGTGCTTATACTTAAAATGATTGGAATAGGAAGTTAATCTGTTAAGTATGAAAGAGCCAATGGCAAGAAGGACCCGTTTAATCTGTATACTGAGCAAATAATCTGAGAACCTGGACTATATGAAGAAGAATGTGGCATCAGGATTGGTGGAAGACTCATTAACAATCTGCGGTAGGCAGATGACACAACTTTACTTGCTGAAAGTGAAGATGACGTGAAGCACTTACCGATAAAGATCAAAGACTGCAGCTTTCAGTATGGATTACACCTCAACATAAAGAAAACAAAAATCCTCACAACTGTACCAATAAGCAACATCATGATAAACGGAGACAACATTGAAGTTGTCAGGGATTACTTTTACTTGGTTCCACAATCAATAT
>NW_006921883.1:4374478-4375476 GCF_000298275.1 Orycteropus afer afer | reverse complement strand
AGCTGAAATGCTCTATAGAAATGAGAATAGCCAGACTTTGTCTCACCTACTTTGGTCATGTTGTCAGAAGGGAAAATTTCTTGGAGAAAAGTATCATACTTGGTAAAGTAGAGGGTCAGCAAAAAAAAAGGGAAAGACCCTTAACAAAATGGATTGACAAAATGGCTACAACTATGGGCTCAAGAATAGGAAGGATTGTGAGGGTGGTGCAGGGCTAGGCAGTGTTCTGTTCTGTTGTCCATAGGTGGCTATGAGTTGGAGCTGACTTGATGGTCCTAACAACAACAATGGGCCAAATATTGAATGAACCAGGAAGCATCAAAAGAATATGGAAGGAATACAAAGAGTCACTGTATCAAAAAAATATATATAATAATTGGTAGGTGTTCAATTGTTTCAGGAAGTAGCATATTATCAAGAATGAATGATTTTGAAGGAAGAAGTCCAAGAAGAACTGAAGGCACTGGTTAAAAACTAGGCTCCAGAAATTGTTCCAATAACAATACAGATGTTTCAACAATACAGATGAAGTGCTCACTAGTCTATGCGAAGAAATTAGGAAGACAACTAACTGGCCAACCTACTGGAAGATTTTCTTATTTGTGCTCATTCCAAAGAAAAGGGATCCAACAGATTGTGGAAGTTGTCAAACAATGTCATTATATCATATGTAAGTAAATTTTTGCTGAAAGTAATTTTAAAAATAATTACAGCAGTACATGGACAGGATACTGCTGAAAATTCAACTAGATTCAGAAGAGAACATGGAACAAGGGATATCATTGCTAAAGTCAGATGGATCTTGGCTGAAAGCAAAGAATACCAGAAAGATGTTTACCTGTGTTTTAGTAACTATACAAAGGCATTCAACAGTGTGGAGCATAACACATTATAAATAACATTTCAAAGAACAGTAATTCCAGAACGGTTCATTGTGTTCGTGCAGAACCTGTACCAAGAGGTAGTTGTTTGAACAGAACAAATTGTGAATGGTGTGA
>NW_006921883.1:4372364-4373348 GCF_000298275.1 Orycteropus afer afer | reverse complement strand
ACACACACACACACACATATACACACTATTTTCTGTCCTCAAACCTAGAATGTGAGCTCTTTTAGGGCAGATGATTTTGTCTAGAACTATGCCTTAACCAGTGCTTGGTACATAGTTAGTGCTCTGTGAATAATTGTTGAATGAATAAAGAGGGACAAAGGATGAATGGAATCAATCATGTATGGAGTTAGAGTAATATTTGAGAAAACAACTCCTCTGCATTCTAACTGTACACATGTTACTTCCCCATATCCCCAGTACAGCCTGGATAAGCAGGGTCCCTATCCCAGCCTTCCCACCTTAGGACGGCCCCCACCTTGGAGCATGTGCCTTCCTTAAATTTGTCCAAGTTCCTACCATTTCCTTAGGAGTAGCCTTGGCCAGAAGTGCTATCCAGTGGGTTACCTGAAGTACAAACCTGTTTCCACATCGGCTCAGTCTTCATTTATGTTCTTTGGATACTCTCCAATTTTCTAACTCCCCAGACCCATAGGGCCTCCTGCAAAACCCAATAGCAGCTCTGTCCTTCCTCATTTGGAATCATTATTCTTAGCATGTAGCACAGTTAGTTATATGAACTTGTAGGTGAGAATAACAATAAAAATATTAACAACAACAATTATAAAGGAATTTTATAGATTTAAGGAGACCTGACAAGCAAATAGAATGCATAGACTTTGATTGAATCCTCATTGAAAAAAGTAGCTCTAAGGATATTTTAGGGATAATGAGGGAAATTTAAAATTGACTGAATAGAAAACAATGTTATGGAATTGTTTATTTCCTTAGATATTGTCTTAAGTTGACTAATGCTTAGTTATGTAGTGTTACCATGATAAACAAACTAAAAAACACAGGTCGACGACTTTAAAGAGCGGAAATATATTTGCTCATGGTTCTGGAAACTAAAATTCCAAGTCAAGGTTTTGCCATGTTAATTTCTTCTGTGGGCCTGTCTTCTAATAGTGTCTGCCTGCAATACTT
>NW_006921883.1:4370128-4371669 GCF_000298275.1 Orycteropus afer afer | reverse complement strand
TGTCCAGTCTCCCAGTTCATATCTCTTTCCATCACATCTGGAACATTCTTCCTTAATTTTTCCTAGCTCTGAAACAAAAGCTGCACCAAACTGATGAGTCATGTCAGCTAAAAAGAGTATGTCTCTTTGTCTTCAGTTCACTGGGATCAGGGAGTCTTTATCAATTTCAAACAGACCCACAGTTGATCAGTTTTCCTGAAACTTATATACTTGTCATCATGAATGGATCCTATATGATTTAAGGCCCTTAACAACAATAAAAGGGAATGTTTCTTCCGTTCTCATTATCTAAGTCTAAAAATAATAGAGATAAGCCTTCAACAGGAATGTAGTTCATGTAGTTAAGGCTTCTCTCAAGAGGTAATTTTTGCCTCTGCCACTTTTTAACCTTTTTCTTTCTAGAGGATGTGTTTTGTCCTTGCTTGCCAGTCATCCCAGCCCAATGGAGAATAGACTCTGGTCTTAAACAGCCAGGATTCGAAACCCAGCTCTAATGTTTAATAGTTGTCTGACCTTGGGCAAGGTGCTTTACCTCTGTGCCTCAGTTTAATCATTTGTAAAATGGACATGAAAGTATTGGTGGCTCAGTGGTAGAATTCACCTCCTCCATGTGGTAGATGTGGGTTTGATTCCCTAACAGTGCACTTCATACATAGCTACCATTCATCTGTCAGTTGAGGCTTGTATGTTGCTGAACAGATTTCAATGGAGCTTCCACACTAAGATGGACAAGGAAGAAAACTCTGGCAATTTACTTCTGAAAACCCTATAGATCACAAAGGTCCAATCCAAAACCAACCAAAGGAGTGGTGCAGAAGTCTCCATGTTTCATTATGATGTGCTTGGAATCATCATGGTTGTTAGCCAATTCAATGGCAACAATTAACTGGACATAATAAGAGTGTGGTACTATTCATATTTCAAATGAGCTGGCAGCCAAGGATTGCCAGACATTTGAGGAAAGTGTTTAATATGAAAGATAGAGAACAAATAAATGTTGGTGAACAAGTCTTCATTGATCTCTCATGATTCCACTTGTCTTGTGAGCAAAGGCACTGATTATTTTTGTTCTAGGCTATCTTTTAAAGAAAAATAGCTCTTTAGAGAAACAATCTTGAAAGGCAGAGATAATGTTTGCCTCCACAGTAAAGGATACATGTTGGGGAGCAATTCTCCATGGGTCTCTCACATTTGTGCATGCCATGTGAGCAAATGATATCTTTTCAATTATGTTGTATAACAAATGAGGAGCTCTGGTGACACAGTGGTTAAAGCATTGGCCTGCTAACCAAAAGATTGGTGGTTTGAACCCACTGGGGAGAAAGATGAAGGAGTCTGCTTCTATAAAGATGTATAGCCTTGGAAACCCTGTAGAGCAGTTCTACTCTGTCCTATAGAATTGATATGTGTCAGAATCAACTCAATGGCAGTGGGTTTGGCTTTAGGTTTTGGTGTAACAAATAGCTTTGAAAGATAGAGATAGTGTCTCCCTTCTCAGAAAAGGGCAGATTTATTTACTGTCAAGTATATGGAAGATTCTT
>NW_006921883.1:4366599-4367788 GCF_000298275.1 Orycteropus afer afer | reverse complement strand
GAATTAATGATTAGTACATAGAAAACTTAGCAGATCATAAAGCAAGACAATCACTAACTTCTAAGAAAACAATATAAATAGTGTTCAAGACAGGAAAAGTAAGCATATATTACATGGTTCAATATTGAACAGTGTTTACATAGCTTTAATCATAGAAACATTGATATAGTCTATGTTATGATATAACTGTACGGAGATAATAGGAGGAAAAGGTAGAGGGCTTGTGGGAGGGAGGAGGATAGTGCTTTGAAAAAATGTTAAATCTCAATTTTTTAGTTTTAGCCATTATTGAGAATGAAGAAGTAGCAATATAAGCATGTACATTGGTTCTCTAGTGCTACTCTAACAGAAAATACCACAAGTGGGTAGTTTGAACAAATAGGGATTTATTTTCTTACAGTGTTAGAGGCTAGAAGTTTGAGCTCAAAATGCCAGCTCTGGGAGCTGGGTGAAGGCCCCTCGACCTTGGGCTTCAGCTCTGCCTCTTCCTCCCAGCTCACGGAAGCTGGAGGCTTCTTTTAACTCAGACAGGTGCTGGCGGCTGAGGCTGACAAACCCAAGGTCAACAAGTAAAATGGAACAGTCCCCAAATTATCAGGCAACAGAGCAGGCCACTAATTCAAGTCCATTAACAAACAGTCCCAAGATCAGCAAACAACATGGCAGATCATTGAGATGAAGACTAGGCTACATGCAGGAACCAAGCTCCAGACTGTTCTCAAAACTTCATATATACTGAAAGCAGAACACATCCCTAAAGCAGCTACTGAACTGCTCACAGCAGATTTCACCATGGAGTTGATTACCAGTCTCATCATGGGGAATATCTACATCCAGCCATTCAAAACCAGACCCAGTCAAGTTGACATGAAACCTTAACTACCACACTTGATCCCTTAGCTTCTGCCAATTAATGTCCGAAGGCAACCCACTCCACCAGGAATCTTCCTGCCCAAAAGGCACTCATCCTTCTCTCTCTGTGGGTTGGTAAGGCTGTGGCTGTCTCATGCCAGTCTTTTGGCTTTGTTGCTGCTCTCTCTCTACTGGTCTCTCTATGAGTGTCTTTTTGCTGGGGTCTCTTTGCAAGGGTCTCCTTGCCAGGGTCTTTCTGCTGGGGTCTCAGTGCAAGGATCTCAGGTCAAGGAAATGTTCCACTCCTGTTTCCACATTTTATGTATCTGCCAGAGCA
>NW_006921883.1:4364785-4366294 GCF_000298275.1 Orycteropus afer afer | reverse complement strand
TCAACAAACAGTCCCAAATCAGCAGACAACATAGCAGGTCATTGAGATGAAGACTCAGTTACATGCAGGGTTCATTCCACAAAACTCCAGACCTTTCTCAAAGCTGTTTTCTTATATACTGGAAGTCAGATGATCCAGTGGATTCTACCATGGAGTTGATTACCTGTCTCATCATGGGGAATAATTACATCCAGCTGCCCAGCCACTCAAAACCATGCCCAGCCAAGTTGACACAAAACTTAACTACCACAGTATGTTATTCAGAGATAAGGTGGTTAATTATCAAAAGAAAGAGTTAAAATTCTTGCATGTGGTTGTCTCTGGGAAGAAAGAACGAGCTGGGCAAGGTAATAAGTCTTGTGGACAATTTAACTAATACTATGTGCATATAAAAAACTTCCATAACATAAATGCTAAATTTAACAAACAAGCAAAAGACACAATGTGATCTTGCAATGCATTTTGTCCTCTGTTTCCCTGGCAGGTGGGTTGATGGCTTGAAAGAGGTGGTCACCTGCAAGGAGCCTAGTGGATCCTATGGGAGCCAATAGCCTCAGGATAGCAAAAGCAACAGCACAGTATAGTCCTCGTTCCTCTGAGAAGCCTCCTCAGAAAGGCTCAGTGACCATGAATAAAGCATTTAGGATGTTCACCTTCCAGGAGGGTCCCATAAGGAAAGTTAGGGCAAAAATACAAAGAAGAGCTTGTCTAACTAGATGGAACAGTTTATTGGCAGAAATTGCCCCTAATTCCCATTGCCCTAGGTCCAAGATCCTAGGAAAGAAAAATCCAGCCTTTTTCTTTCTTTCTTTTTTTCCTTAACTGTTAAAAAGCCAGACTGTTTAGCATGTAGAAAGGAAGAAAAGTTATATGAGTATAATACTTGACAGCATGGGATCTTGTCTTTCTCTCCCAGCATGTGACCTGGTCATCACAATTTCAAGAACTACAGGGTTAGGAGAAGCTCTATCAGATGCTCAGTAGACAAAATGCCTTGCCTGAGACCCAGACATCATTCCTACTTCCTGTTTGCAATCCAGAGGAAAGATAAGATAAACACAAATCATTATTAATCATGTAGGTTTGTGATCAGTATTATCTAAACCAAAAAGTCCCAAGCCCATTTCTATCTAGTCAATTATGACCTATAATAACCCTAAAGGACAGGGTATAACTGCCTCTTAGGGTTTCCAAGGCCATAAATTTTCTGACATTTAGTCAGAAAATCCACCACATGATTATGTTCCACAGGAAGGCCTGGAAGATACTTCATTTAACAAAGGCATCAGGAATAATGTCTTCAGGAAACATCAGCATCACTAACAGGTTTAGATATTCAGGTTCCCAAAAGCAGTACAATTCCATTAGGGAAAACTGCAAGAATCCCATTGATCTATAAGCTATGGCTGGTGTTTTGGCACTTTGGGCCCTTGTGTCAAGAAACAGACTAGCGTGGAGGAGAATCTCCATTTTGGCGAGGAAATTGAGCCCACATTGCACAATGGGACA
>NW_006921883.1:4359431-4360445 GCF_000298275.1 Orycteropus afer afer | reverse complement strand
CAGGAAAGTAAGAAAAGACCAAAATGGATGTCAGAAGAGACTCTGAAACTTGCTTTTGAATAGAGAGTAGCTAAAGCAAATGGAAGAAATGATGAAGTAAAAGAACTGAACAGAAGATTTCAAAGGTCAGCTCAAAAAGAAAAAGTAAAGTATTATAATGAAATGTGCCAAGACCTAGAATTAGAATATCAAAAGAGAGCACACTCAGCATTTCTCAAGATTAGAAAACTGAAGAAAAAGTCAAACCTTGAGTTGTAGTATTGCAGATTTCTATGGGCAAAATATTGAACAATACAGGAAGAATCAAAAGATGATGGAAGGAATACACAGAATCACCATACAAAAAAGAATCAGTCAACGTTCAGCTACTTTAAGAGGTAGCATGTGACTGGAAGAGATTGATATTTGTGCCCATTCCAAAATAAGTGATCCAGAAAAATGCAGAAATTATTGAACTATACATTAATATCATACGCAAGTAAAATTTTGCTGAAAATAATTAAAAAATGGTTACAGTAGTATATTTACAGGGAACTGTCACCATGTCAATTCATCCCGTTGAAGGCCTTCCCCTCTTTTGTCAACCCTCTACCTGACCAGGCATGACATGCTTCTCCAGGGAATGGTCCCTTTGACAACATAACCAAAGTAAGTGAGACAAAATCTGGCCATTTTTGATTCCAAGGAGCTTTCTGGCTGCACTTTCTCCAGGACAGATCTGTCAGTTCTTTGAGCAGTCCCTGGTATTTTCAGCATTCTTTGCCAGCATCACAGCTCAAAAACATCAACTCTTCTTCGGTCTTCCTTATTCATTGTCCAGCTCTCGCATGCATATGAGGCAATTAGATATATCATGGCCTGTGTCAGGCGCACCTTAGCCCTCAAGGAGACATCCTTGCTCCTCAGCACTTGAAAGAGTTCCTTTGCAGCCGACCTGCCCAGTGCTACACGTCGTCTAATGTCCTGACTCCTGCTTCCATTGGTGTCGACTGTAGAACCAAGCAATGTGAATTC
>NW_006921883.1:4356561-4357570 GCF_000298275.1 Orycteropus afer afer | reverse complement strand
ATGTCCTCTTCTGAATCCAGCTTGCACCTCTGGAAGTTTTCTGTCAATATACTGCTGCAACCGTTTTTGAATTATCTTCAGTAAGATCTTACTTGTGTGCAATATTAATGATATTGTTCAATAATTTCCACATTGTGTGGGATCACCCTTATTTGGAATGGGTACAAATATGGATCTCTTCCAGTCAGTTGGCCAGGTAGCTGTCTTCCAAATCTCTTTGCATAAATAAATGAGTGCCTCCAGTGGGGCATCCATTTGTTGAAACATCTAGATGGGTATTCTGTTAATCTCTTGAGGCTTGTTCTTCACCAATTCTTTCAGTGAAACTTTGACTTTTTCCTTCAATATCATTGGTTCTAGATCATATGCCACCTCCTGAAATGGATGAAGATCTACCAGCTCTTTTTGGTACAGTGACTCTGCATATTCCTTCCATTTTCTTTTGTTGCTTCCTGCATCATACAATATTTTGCCCATAGAATCTTTCAATATTCTAACTCGAGGCTTAAATTTTTTCCTCAGTTCTTTCAGCTTGAGAAATGCTGAGCATGTTCTTCCCCTTTGGTTTTCTACCTCCAAGTCTTTGCACATTTCATTTTGGTAATTGGCTTTATCTGCTCGAGCTACTCTTTGAAATCTTTTATCTTGTCATTTCTCCCATTTGCTTTAGCTATTCTCCACTCAAGGGCAAGTTTCAGAGTCTGTTCTGAAATCCATTTTGGTCTTCTCTTTTTTTCTTGTGCTTTTAAAGACCTCTTGCTTTCTTCATGAATGTTCTTGATGTCATCCCATAAGTCTTCTCATTTTCAGTCACCGGTGTTCGATGCATGAAATCTATTCTTTAGATGGTCTCTAAATTCAGGAGGAATATATTGAAGATCATATTTTGGTTCTCATGGACTTGTTTTAATTGTCTTCATCTTCAAGTTGAACTTGCATATGAGCAGTTGATGGTCTGTTCCACCATGAGCTCCTGGCCTGATTTTGGCTGAAGATATTGAGCTTCTCC
>NW_006921883.1:4348453-4355281 GCF_000298275.1 Orycteropus afer afer | reverse complement strand
AATATTATTCAAATGATGGGAAGTCTTTCTTATTCTTTCTGCCAGTCTGGAAAACCTTCCAGGAAAGTACTTGGAATTGATTCTGCAAGAAACATCAAGACTTTGTATGCACTCCCTCCAAATCCATCCTCCATTTTTCTCACATATGATAATGACTTCAGAGAAATAGCAAAATATGGATCCTTAAGAAGGGGAAGCTAGTGCCCATCCCTCATAGAAGCTAAAAGCACTCAATTGATTCAAGTGTTTGCATTTTTAGTTTTCTTAAGAATCCAGGTTACTATTCTTAAAGAAAGTGGGTCACTCTAATGCCAGTATTTATAACTGGGTTGGAATTTTAGGAAAAGCTCTAAAGTAGGTGCGTGGGAGACAAGTTGTCAGTCATCTTGTGGAGAGTTTTGTCTCTGGTGACCCCTGGTAAGATCACTGTATCATCAGGTTGCTTTAATTACACTCACTAAGTACTAAGAGTCTTCCTACAGGGGTTAGTAAAGACAAAATTTCATTCCTTGGTCCCATCCAATCCCATTTCCCAAACCATTGAAAAGTAGCCTGATTAAATTATTCTCCATTTGAGGACACATCTATATCATTCTGAGGTTAATAGAATCAAGCAGAAACCTCAGTTGTGGCAACTATTTTAGTACTTAGCCATTTACATTTGTCTCCTCTGGATCAATCTAAATGCAATTTCTTGACATTAGGTTCTCTGTCAGTTTTGCAATTTTTTTTTTCTTTTGGGACACATACAAGATCCAGGAACATCTATTTTTAATGGGAAAATAAACACAGAAAAATAAAAAGAGTAGGTTTTTCCTTTGTGTTTTACGTAAAATAGCCTCTGAAACCCAAGGAGGGTCACTATCAGTCGGGTCCGACTTGATGGCAGTGAGTTTCGTTTTGGTTTAGAAGAGCATTGGAGGAGTGTAACAAACTATGGTAGATCTATTGGTTGAAATGAAACCTAGGTTATTAGTTACCCTGAAGGAATTATTTACCTTTTAATGCTTTTATTAGTATGGAAAGGGATGGAGTTAAAGAGGCGAAGAGGAAATTAAAGCCTTTTTGTGAAAACAAGCAAAACAGTGAAATTCGGGCAGTCTCCACATTATAATTAAATAGGATTCTAAAAGTTCTTCTGCAAATTGGTAATTTGGAACCCAGAGCCCTGGAGACAGAGACTTGCCTCCAGGCTGCCAATCAAAGGAAGAGTAACCCCCAGGAACACAATTTCATTTCCTGCAATTAATATGAGCAAAAAAGTCAATTAGGACTTTTTAAATGATCAAAGTGCTTAATATGCTCTCTTGACAGATCCAAACCAACACTCAAAACCCAAAACAAAGCTCACTGCCATTGAATCCTTTCTGACTCATAGTGACCCCCTCCCTGTGTTTCCAAGGCAGTATCACTACGGAAGTAGATTGTCCAATCTTCCTTCTGAAGAGTGGCTGGTGGATTTGAACTGCCAGCCTTCTGGTTAGCAGTCAAATGCCTCAGGCACTATGCCACCAGAGCTCCTAACCAACATTATTTCCACAAATTCAAGCTGCAGAGTCTGCTGGTGAGGCAGTTTGTTCGTGGATCTTCCAAGTAGGGGATTCTCCCTCCTCTGGAGTGTGCCTCACCCTGCCCCTATCATGGGTCCCTTCCTGCCAACATAAAGTTGAGAGTGGTGACTTTTGTGCTGTTATTTGCTCAGATGGACAGGTCTCCATCTCTGCCTATAGGGTCAGGAAAAGGAGGGTGGATTGATGGTGGAAGCATACCACAGAGGTTGGGAGATGCCCTACTTTGTCCATTTGTTTATTTCAACTAGTGTTTGGGTTTCTCTTCATAACAAGTGTGGGAAATAGGAGAAGGGGTGATTAAAGAAAGGGTCAGATGCAGCCATGGAAGCACGGATCTGAAGGAACATTCTGATTTGGATGTTTGTAACTCAGGAGGGGGCATGGTGATTCAGTGATAGAATTCTTGTTTTCCATGAAAGAGACCTGGGTTCAATTATTAGCAGTGCACCCGTGGTACAGTGAATTGCTAGGAATGGCTCTTCTAGCCATGGTCTTTGTATCTCCCACCAGATGACTGGAGGGGACTATGAAAATATAAGGTGCTGGTGGCCCACCAAGGGGTCTCGATAGCTTGTTGGTAATGTAAATAAGATACATGGCACATCAGTGGGCATAAAACATGGAAATAAGTTGTATGGAACTCTAATGTGGTGATTGGTTAGTGTCGTCATTTTACTAGCCTTGAAATGAACCCAGCTAGAGGCAGAAGGGGGGATCTCACTGCCATCAGGAGAAAAGAGCCATAGGTAGAATGGACCATATCTTTGGACTCAAGATCCCTGTGTCTTCTTTGATAGAGAGTCAACAAAGAGTCTGCGGAGAGTAGAGAGATTGATATGAGAACTGAGGGATTGGCACAAGACAGAGGGACAAGTTTGCTGGCCCACAGAGTATGAATATCTTAGGATCTTTTGTAGAAAGCTTGCTGGAGGAGTGGAGTGCCCCTAAATGCACCTATTGGTAGAGCTAAAAGAGCTTTGTAAAACTTCCCTGAGCAGGGCAAAGACCAGGCTGAGAGGCTGATGACCAAAGAGAGGACTGCCTTTGAGCCTGGCTGAGGGAAGGCTGCCCTGGTTGAAGAATTGTATCCTGAGTGTTCGTGAATCTGAATTGTAACCTGTTACTTCCCTAATAAACCCCCTAATCTTGACTATTTTCAGAGTTCTGTGTGGCCATTGCAACGAATTATTGAACCCAGCAGAGAAGTAAAGAGTACCATGGGAGGGACGGTTGGTATCAGAATTGGTTAAAAAAAAAAAAGGCTGGAGGTTGGTGGTATGTCTATTGTTGTTGTTGTTGCTGTTGTTGTTGTTGTTGTTAGGTGCCATTGAGGTGGCTCTGACTTACAGTGACTCTATGTACAACCAAATGAAACACTGCCTGGTCCTGTGCCAACCTTACAATCCTTGCTATAACTGAGCCCATCATTGCAGTCACTGGGTCAATCCATATTGTTGAGGGTATTCCCTTTTTCTGCTGACCCTCAGCTTTACCAAGCATGATATCTTTCTGCAGGGAATGGTTCCTTCTGACAACGTGACTAAAGTGGATGAGATGAAGTCTGGCCATTCTCGCTTCCAAGGAACATTCTGGCTGCACTTCCTTTGGGACAGATTAGTTCATTCTTCAGGCAGTCCATGGTACTTTCAGAATTCTTGTTCAACACCACAACTCAAAAACATCAACTCTTCTTTGGTTTTCCTTATTCATTATCCAGCTTTCACATGCATATGAGGTGATTGAAGATACCATAGCTTGGGTTAGGCACACCTTAGTCTTCAAAGAGACGTCTTTACTCTTCAGCACTTTAAGGAGGTGTTTTGCAGCAGATTTGCCTAGTGCAATGCAACATCTGATTTCTTGACTGCTGCTTCCAAAGGTGTTGACTGTGAAACCGAGTAATATGAAATCTTTGATATCTTTGATCTTTTCTCCATTTGTGGTGATGCTGCTTAACAGTTCAGTTGTGAGTATTTTCATTTACCTTATGTTGAGGTATAATCCAAACTGCAGACTGTAGTCTTTAATCTTCTTCAGTAAGTGCTTCAAGTCATTTCCACTTTCAGCAAGCAAAGTTGTGTCATCTGCCTATCACAGGTTGTGAAAGAGTCTTCCTTCAATCCTGATACAATGTTCTTCTTCTTATAGTCCAGCCTCTTGGATTATTTATTCAACAGACAGATGGAATAAGTATGGTGAAATGATGTAATCCAGACACACTCCCTTCCTGATTTTAAACTATGCAGTATCCTGTTCAGTTTGAACGAAAACCTCCTGGTCTATGTACAGGTTCCTCATGAGCACAATTAAGTGTTCTGGAACTCTCATTTTCCTCTATGTTACCCATAATTTGTTATGATCCACACAATCGAATGTATTTGCATAGTCAATAAAACACAAGTAAACATCTTTCTGGTATTCTTTGCTTTCAGCCAAGATCCATCTGACATCAAAAATGATATCCTAATTCCACGTCCTCTTCTGAATCCAGTTTGCATTTCTGGAATTTCTCTGTCAATATACGGCTGTAACCATCTTCGAATTATCTTCAGCAAAACTTTACTCATGTGATATTAATGATATTGTTCTATAATTTCCACATTCTTAATTGAAGCACTTACTGATGAAGATTAAAGTCTGTAGTCTACAGTATGGATTGCCCCTCAACGATCGTGAGACTGGTGCAGTACTGAGCAGTGTTTCGTTCTGTTGTACATAGGGTCGCTATGAGTTAGAGCTGACTCGATGGCACCTAACAACAAAAATGGATCTCTTCCAGTCAGTTGGCTGGGTAGTTGTCTTCCAAATTTCTTGGCACAGTTGAGTAATTGCCTCCAATCCATCTCTGATCTTGTAGAAACCAGCCTTGGAAAGCTGCTGCTGATTCTGTCTCCTTCTTATGAAATCAGAGGATGTTAGAGGAAGCTGACACTGCCATGCCCTTCTTACAGCACCTCGTACACATCTGTTAGTGGAAGTGGGATTCAGTGGTGCTTCCAGACTAAACCCAGTTGGTGTATTTCTGAATATCAGCCAGTGAAAACACTATAGATTACAACAGTCTTACATGCAACTTATGATGTGGATAGCATGGACCAGGCAACGTATCTTCACATGGTGAGTAAAGTTGCCATGAGTTGGTAGCCAACTCCAAGTGAGGTAACAATAATTCAGGCAGAGCTTTCACTGATATTCACCTTGTGCACAACAGAACCAGGCTGATGAGCTGAAAATTAGGTTCAACTTTCACTTTCCCTTGGACTATCAAAGCATTCACTTTCTCCTGGTGACCAAGGATTAAAGTACTCAGATGCTAACTGAAAAGTCAATGGTTTCAATCTACCAGCCTCTCTGTGACAGAAAGATGTAGCAATTGGTTTCTGTAATGATTAAAGCCTTGAAAACCCTATGGGGCAGTCCTACTCTGTCTTAAAGGGTCACTATGAGTTGGAATCATTCAACAGCAGTGGATTTGGTTTAGGTTTTGGAAGACATTCTATTAGTTATTATTTGTAAATTGTGGGGGGTTCTTTATACAATAAGATGAAAAAAAATGTATTATCTTGATAGCCATTGTTTGGAATTGTTCTTGGTACCCTGATGGCTTGGGTGTTCTCTGGTCAAAAAGCTTGAAAGAATTAAATGAAACTGGCCTGCATTGGACAAGGAGAGAAATAAACTTTTCACTTTAGACATGAAGGGGAAAAACAATATGAGGGCAAAGGATGAAATGCAAGGAGGAGGGAGAGAGATTACCAAGCAACACAGACAAAGGGAGGACCAGGTGAGGCCACTGGCCAGAGAATGATGTCAAAGGCTGTTTAAGAAGAACGATGAGAGCTGTTCTTCAAAAGGAAGCTGTTGTGTCATAAGACTCTTCATTTCTCCTTCACCTTGTCAATAAAGATGCTTCTATTGATATTTTCTTTTTTGGTGAAGCTCAAAAGGGTGCTGCTATTTCATAATACAGCACAGAACAGAGACAAAAAGTATAGGAGGAGGAGCTCATGAGAAATTGAGATCTTAGAATTGATGGAATTTTTAGGGAAGGCTTTAGGCATCTGGGAGCTCTAGTGGCATAGTGCCTAAGGAATTTGACTGCTAACTAGAAGGCTGGAGGTTCAAACTCACCAGCCACTCCTTGGAAGGGAGATTGAGCAATCTACTTCCATAGTGATACTGCCTCAGAAATCCAAGGAGGGGTCGCTAGGAGTTGATATCAACTCAACGGCAGTGATTTTGGTTTGGGTGTTTTTAGGCATCTACCATTATGGATTTGGGAAAGTGGGTCAAGTTAATTTGATTTAGATTTCCAAGGGCCAGGGAGTCACTAGATAACATTTGGGTAATATTTAGATGAAAGAAAACAAAATACCATTTGTTAAAATCAAAATGGTGTTGCCTGGCAGTAGGATCCAGAATACAAGGGAATGCTCTCTTCTCTTTTAGTACATTTAGTTTGGCAGTACCATCAGTGCTGGACTTTGTATGTACAAAAGTGCAAAGACACTGCCTCTGCTTTCAAGAGAATGTGGGGGGGGTGCGGGGTGGAGAGTGGGGGAGGTAAATAAATGAATAGCATGTAAGGAGATAATTTCTGTAATAGAGCTATGAGGAAAATGCAGTCAGTGGCAACAGAAAGGTAGAATTCTGGGGAAAACAGGTCTTACCTTTATCAGATGTGAATAAATCATTGCTGTGCCTTCTGCCTGGAGATCACCTACAGGGGCTCTGATTTAGTGGTGAATACTTCTCAGCACAGGAGCTCTGGTAGTGTAGTGCCTAAGGCACTTGACTGCTAAACAGAAGGCTGATGGTTCAAACCCACCAGCCACTCCTTGGAAGGAAGATGGGGCAATCTACTTCCAAAGTGATACTGCCTCAGAAACCCAAGGAGGGGTTGCTGTGAGTCAGGTCTGACTCGAAAGCAAGTAACAACAGCAACAACAACTTCTTAGCACAGATTGTGTAAAGAGCCTGTATTTGGAAGCCCTCATTTCTAGAGTCCTACAGGTTTCTATATTACACCTCAACATAAAGAAAACAAAATTCCTCATAACTGGATCAATGAGTAACATCATGACAAATGGAGAAAAATTTGAAGTTGTCCTGGATTTCATTTTACTTGGATTTACATTCAATTTACATTCAATACCCATAGGAGCTCTGGTAGCATAGTGCCTAAGGCACTTGACTGCTCACCAGAAGGCTGGCGATTCAAATCCACCAGCCACTCCTCGGAAGGAAGGTTGGGCAA
>NW_006921883.1:4329391-4347658 GCF_000298275.1 Orycteropus afer afer | reverse complement strand
GATAAGCAAATAGTGGATAGTAAAGATAGATGTTGTATAACTTGTGGGTTGCCACAATAAGGTTAAACTAAAGGAAATATTGCATAGAAAATGATTGTGAAAGCTGTGTCACCTCCTTCAAATGACAGCTGTTGCTACAGGTATACAACTTTAGGGGGAATTGAAGGAGGATTTCATCCTGGTTAGGAGGGTCCACAGCACAGCTCATGGGGGCGTTATTGGTTCAATGGTAGAATTCTCACCTTCCTTGTAGGAGACCCAAGTTCCTTCCTAGCTAAAGCATCTTATAGGCAGCCACCACCCATCTGTCAGCACAGGCTTGTATGTTGCTATGATGCTGCATAGGTTTCAATAGAGCTCCAAACTAAGAGGGACTAGGAAGAAAGGTGACCTTCTTCCAAAAAGTCAGCCAATGAAAACTCTATGGACACAACAATCCAATCAGCAACCTATCATAGAAATGGTGTGCGACTGGGTCACATTGTGCTCTGTCGTGCATGGAGATGCCATGAGTCAGCAGCCAACTCAAGGGAGCTAACAGCAACAACACACATTGAAGTGACCTGCAGCTATCTCATTATTAAGGGGAACTCTGAGTTAGGGAACAGGAACAGGAACATTTACAGATTTTTTTTTCCCCTTTCTGCTCTTCAGATATTTACATGTTTGTTATCCTTTGCATAACACTTCTAAAGACATTTGATGTAATTTTTAAAATAATAACTTGTTGGATGGTATAATGAAAAGACAGGCTTTAGGGTCAAAACTTTTTTATCTCAATCCTGACTTTTTCACAAGCTAGTTGCTTCAACTCATACAAACCCTCACTTTTAGATGCCTCAATTTCTTCATATGTAAAATGGGCTACCAATAACATCTGACATTTAAAATGTCTTTTTCGGGTTCAACCCAAAGTGTCATGCCATTGGCTGTCTTTAAAGAGAGGCTCTCAGGATATTAAAAGAGCCATTTTTTTAGCTTGTTTTTAGATATTCTCTGAGGTGAATTCTTTGTACTTTTTTGACTAGTACCAAATGCTCGTATTGATTGTCTCACTGATTTTCATCACCACTCTATGAATTCAGCACTATCATTCAGCCCATTTGATAGTTAATGACACAGCAGATGCCACCTTGCTGGGAGGCTGGGTACACTGACCCAGAGCCTATACCTTGGAGACTGTTCTGGAAAGTGTCCCTAAGGTTCTGACCCAAGATTTCCTCTAAAGTTGTCCTCACCCACCATCCCTACTGGTATAGAACTGGTGCCTCTCTTGACTGGAATGAGAAGCTGAAGTTGCTCAGAGCCATCTTCCCACTTTTGTTTGTTTGTTTGGCCATCAGCATCTCTGCTTTCAGGAATCTCTGGGTGGTGTCACCTCAGGACCGCAGATGAATACATTTGCTGCAGAACCTGAGAGCTTCCTCCAGTGTTTGGAAAGCTCTGCATGATGAATGATGCCATTGGTCTTTCTGTGCTTGGTTCTGAAGCCCCTCATGTTTATTAGACAAAGGATGATAAGTTGCTTGGCTCCTTCGCAGCTGGCAGGCACTAGTAACCACTTCTCAAACCTAATTGGAGCCTGTAGCAACACAACCCAGACTCTAGAGACCAGAGCATAGCCACTCACTGCCAATGATGCAAAGCCCTCTGACCTGCCTCCTGATTGTTTTCAAATTAAAAGGTACTTTGGGGACAACTGTAATTCCCTCAAGTGCTTGTCTGAGGGATTTTGGCAGCTTCTCCCAAAGTGCTCTGGCTCCAGCACAGCCACTCAACCTCAGACTTTCCACCCATAGCAGGCCCAGGCCCTTTCTGCTTTCTGAACTCATATTCTAAATACTATGTCAGATTCTCACCTGCAAGAGGGCTCCCTTCTGCACCAGGAAACTGCCAATTTTACCCTAGGTTGACTTATGGGAAGAAGAGTGTCATAGTTACCCAGTGCTGCTATAACAGAAATATAACAGAAAGTGTATGTCTTTAACAAACAGAAACTTATTTTTTACAGATTGTTGTTGTTGTTGTTGTTATGTGCCGTCGAGTCGGCCCTGACTCATAGCGACCCCTCCTTGGGTTTTTGAGGCAGTATCACTACGGAAGTAGGATTGCCCAACCTTCCTTCTGAGGAGTGGCTGGTGGGTTTGAACTGCCAGCCGTCTGGTTAGCAGGCAAGTGACTTAGCCACTATGCTACCAGAGATTAGGATGCTAGAAGTCCACATTCAGGGTGCTGGTTTTAGGAGAATATTGGCTCTAGGAGAATGCATTCTCTCTCTTTCAGCTCAGGAGGAAGGCCCTTGTCTCTTTCAACTTCTGCTTTTTGGTCCCTTGGAAATCTCTCTGTGTCTTGGCATCAATCTTTCCCTGGGTCTAGGAGGTTCTCAGCACAGGGACCCTACAGCCAAAGGACATGCTCCATTCTTGACTCTCCTTTCTAAGTTGTAGTGAGGTTCCTCTCTCTCTGCTGGCTTCTCTTCTTTTAATTTCCTGTAAAATCAAAGGTGTGACTCAAGCAAGTGTATGACTTGAGAAAGGGTGTGACTGGAGTAAGGGTATGACTTGAGTCATGGCTTCTGGTAAGGTGGTGACTCAAGATATATCCCACACTAATCTTGCCTCGTTAATATATAAAACAAAACAAAACAAAATCCATTGCCATCGAGTTGATTCCAACTCATAGTGACCCACATTGGGTTTCCAAGGCTGTAAATCTTTTCAGAAGTAGATTGCCTCATCTTCCTCCTATGGGGCAGCTGGTGGATTTGAACCACTGACCTTTTGGTTAGCAGCCAGATGCCTTAGCCATTGTGCCACCAGAGCTTCTAAGATGGTTAAGATTCATAACACATCACAAAATGGAGATTAATTACATCAGATCACAATATGTAGTACAGCCACACAATACTGGAAATCATGGCCTAGTCAAATTGACACATATTTTTTGAGGACACAATTCAATTCATGACAAGGAGGAAGCTGAAGGGCTCCAGGTGGGCATCAGGGAAAGGCATCCCAGAGACCTCAGCGGGGCAGTATACCTATAAGCAGGGGAATGAGATGCCTCTGGGACTTCTGTTTAGGCTTATCTGTATGAACAGAATATGGACGAATACAGTGCTGGAAAGGAGTCCTGGGTAGCAGAAATGGTCTGCACTTGACCACTAAGTGAAAGATTGGCAATTCAAGCCCACTCAGAGACACCTAGGAGGAAAGGCCTGATGACATATTTCTAAAAGGTCATAGCCTTGAAAACACTATGGAGCATAGTTCTACTCTACAATACATGAGTTTCCCATGTGTGAGAATTGGTTCTACAGCAACCGGGTTGTTTTTCTGGTTTTATAGTGCTAGAGGATGGGTATCTCAAGTTGGAAGTCACTCAAAATACACAGGGGCCTCAATAATGCACACAAGCATGTCAACAACTGTAAAGATGGCACAGGACTGGGCAACATTTTGTTTTCTTGTGCATGGAATCACCATGAATTGGAGCTCACTCAATAGCAATTAACAACAGCAGCATCTGCCACAGAGGAGGCTTGATGACTAAGGGATGCTGCTTTCATGGCATTTGGGGTTTCTCTCCCTATCTCCAAGAATAAGATCCACAGCCTATCAAAGGTGAAAGGAATACAAAGGAGTGCCTATTTCAGCCCCCAAGTGAGGTCTTTGGACACTGGGTGAACTGCCCAGAGTTTAGCAATGAATTTGTGGAAGAACTGGCAGTAGAGTTGAGGCCTTCTGCTTTCCAGGCTGTAACTCTCTGTCTTCACGTTGTCTACCATTTCTCACTGTGCTTCAGAACTGCAAAATGGCTTTCTATTTACCTACTTTTTTTCCTAGAAAGATAATTTGATAGGCCTTAATTTGAGAATGGAGAAAGTAAGTGGAGGATCCAGAATCTCAAAGGATAACCATAAACATGTAAGTGAAAGAGCATCTAAGAATCTGTTTCTGTTTGAAAATGACTATAATTTTCTGCCACCACTCATCCATCAACTTGTACTTTGATGGCTTGTGTGTTGCTGTGAGGCTAGAGTCTATGCCACTAGTATTTCAAATACCAGCAAGGTCATCCATGGTGGACAGGTTTCAGAGGAGTTTCTAGACTAAGAGTGACTATGTAGAGGATGGGGTCATTGACTTCTGAAAAAAAGAAATGGCTCCTGAAAATCTTATGAATAGCAGTGAAACACTGTCTGGTATGTAACTGGAAAACTTTATGAATAGCCATGAAGCATTCATTGTCTGATATAGTGCCAGAAGATGAGCCCCTCAAGTTGGAAGGCACTCAAAATAAGACTGGAAAGAATTGCCTCTTCAAAGTAGAGTAAACTTTAATAATGTGGGTGGAGTAAAGCTTTTGGGACCTTCATTTGCTGATGGGACACTGCTCAAAATGGGAAGAAACAGCTGTAAACATTTATTAATTATTGGACCATGGAATTTATGAAGTATGAATCTAGGAAAATTGGAAGTTGTCAAAAATTAAGTGGAATGCGTATATCCTAGGCATTAGTGAGATGAAATGGGCTGGAATTGGCCATTTTGAAATAGACAATCATATGGTGTACTATGCCTGGAATGACAAATTGAAGAGGAATGGTGTGGCATTGATTATCATAAAGAACATTTCAAGATCTATCCTGCAGTACAATGTTTTCAGTGATAGGATATCCATATACCTACAAAGAAGACCTATTATTACTACTATTATTCGAATTTGCATAGCTACCATCAAAGCCAAAGACTAGGAAATTGAAATTGACCAAACATGCAATCAAGAAGTATGGGTGATTATTGGTGATGGGAATGTGAACACTGAAAAGAAAAAAGAATCACCAGTAGTTGAAAAATATGGCCTCAGTGATAGAAATGATGCCAGAGATTACATAATAGAATTTTGCAAGACCAACAACTTATTCATTGCAAATACCTTTTTTCAACATAAACAGCAGCTATACATGTGGACCATGCCAGATGGGATACACAGAAATCATATCAACTACGTTTGTGGAAAGAGATTGTGGAGAAATTCATTATCTTCAGCAAATACAAAGCCAGGAGCTGACTGTAGAAGAGACCATCATTTGCTCATATGCAAGTTCAAGCTGAAGTTGAAGACAATTAAAACAGGTCCACATGAACAAAATATGACCTTCATTATATCCCACCTGAATTTAGAGACCATCTGGAGAATAGTTTTGAAGCATTGAATGCCAATGATCAAAGACCAGATAAGTTGTAGGATGACATCAAGAACATCATAACTGAGGAAAGCAAAAGTTCATTGAAAAGTCAGGAAAGGAAGAAAAGACCAAAACTGACGTCAGAAGAGATCTGAAACTTGCCCTTGAGGGGAGCGTAGCTATCCACATTTTTTGCCCCTTATGCTGTTGTAATCCCTTCCTCTGGCTTTTTCTGAATTTGTGAAATCTCTAGCTGCAGTAAAAAGTGCCATTTTCCATAACCTGAACTAGGATACTTTGTGCCAATCTTACTGACTCGCTAGAAAACAGCAAATACCTCTTGGAATTTTGCAACTGAGCATGCTTCATTTGTTCAAGTACGTAAGGTTTCCAGAGCCCCTGCCAGAGAGATACTGTTCTCTAAGGGTGAGGAGGTAGACTGGGAAGTCCCCAGTGAAGCACTGGATTCTTCCAAAGGAGAAGTGGGAGAAAGGAGATATCAATCCTTACCTGTTAAGCACATTCTTGCTGTTTAGAGGTTTTTCTGAAGTCAAGACTCCGTCTAGGAAAACTGGAAATAGAAAGAAGATGAAGTCTGTTTTGAACTGAATTTCAACCTTTGCCATTCTGAAGCACTTACCTCTTGTTTTATGTCCTTTTTTCTTTCTGACCCTTCATACCCACAGGAAAACCACCCCACTCTGCACAATTTCTCCCTATTCTACCTACTAAAATACACACTCAGAACAACATCTTGCAGGGCCCAATAAATGTGGTCATTAATTAATGATGAATTAGTGAGGAAAAGGTGTAGTATCTTTTCACTATATATTGCACATGTGGGTGTAATTATCATTATCCCCATTTTGAAGATTAGGACACTGAAGCAAAAGAGGGCCTGCACCAGCCCAAGTTCATGTAAATATGGACTACTAACCAGTTACCATTGAACTGAATTAGACTCATGGCAACCCCACATGTATCAGAGTAGAACTGTGCTCCATAGGGCTTTCAATAATTGAATTTTCAGAAGTAGATCATCAGGCTTTTCTTCTGAGGCATCTCTAGGGCCACACAAACCTGCCACCTTTGAGTTAGTAACTGAGTGTGTTCATCATTTGCATCATTTGGGACTCCAAGCATCGACTAAAAAAGTCAAACCAAACCCACTGCCATTGGGTCAATTCTAATTCATAGCCACTCACATTGGGTTTCCAAGGCTGTAAATCTTTAGGGAAGTAGATTGCCTCATCATTCTCCAGTGGAGCCGCTGGTGAGTTTGAATAGCTGACCCTCTGGTCAGCAGCCAAATGTCTTACCCACCATGCCAGCAAAGCTCCTTAAGCATTGAGTAGCAAAGTCACATTTCACACCAAGGTGGAGATCACACTCTCAACAACTTGGCATGACTTCATATGTCAGGCTCTTACTGAGAAGCAAGTGAGGTGCCTAGACACAGGCCCTGTCAGTATGTTTGGGTATGTCCTAACCTGCTGGTGGTAAGAGAGATGGTTCTGAAGGGAAATCAGTGGGCAGTCAAGTCATAGACTTCTAGAATGTGAGCTTTGTAAGGAGCAGCCTTGAAAGATCATTTCATAAATAAATAAGAAACTAGAGAAGTGAAAGGCTTTATCCCAATAGAAACATTGTTTTAAAATTGCCACCACCACCACCTTCAATAACAACAAGTAGAGAGAAGACAGTAAGTAATGGTGAGATTTGAGAAAAAACTGTGGAAAAAGTGTTGGAACAAGGAGTCCATCCTGAACCTATGGTGAATCTATCTACTTTTCTGTTACTAGAATTATCATTCCTGAGCAATTGTCTCAGATATTCTCTTTAAACCCTTGTCTCTGCAGGGAGCCCCAATGGATCAGATGACAGATAGAGTGATGACCTCCTCCTACCCTGAGTCCTGTGGTTGAGATGATGTTCGCTGGTTCCAGAAGCCTTGCCATGAACTCCTAAAGGAGGAGGAGCTGAAACCTAGCCCTCGCTGAGAGATTCCGCAAATGCAACACAACCACTGCTGTGGAGTTGGATCTGACTCATAGAGACCCCTCCTTGGGTTTCTGAGGTGGTATCACTACGGAAGTAGATTGCCCAACCTTCCTTCTGAGGAGTGGCTGGGGGGTTTGAACTTCTAGCCTTCTGGTTAGCAGTCAAATGCCTTAGGCACTACTCTTTAGAAAAGAGGGAAGGCTGAGAGGAGGGAGGGGCCTCAAGAGCTTTCAAATCCACTCTGGGTCTCCACTCTTGCCTTTCCCACACAAAGACTCATAACAGAGACAACAACAAAGAGGAAGAGAGAAAACACCTACTTCAGAAAGAGGAAACCTTGATTTGTTCTTGTTGTTTTTAGGTGCCCTGGAGTCATGTTCAATTCATACCGACCTATGCACAGCAGAACTAAACACCACCCGGTCTGTGACAGCTCCGCAATCCTTGCTAAACTTGAGCCTATCAAGGCAGCCATTGTGTCAATTCATCTTGTTGAGGGCCTTCACCTCTTTCCTGGACCCTCCACCTTACCAAGCATGACATCCTTCTCCAGGGAATGGTCCCTTCTGATAAAATGAGCAAAGTAGATGAGATGAAGTCTGGTCATTCTCACTTCCAAAGAGCTTTCCAGCTGCACTTCTGCCAAGACAGATTTGTTAGTTCTTTTAGCAGTTCATGGTACTTTCAGCATTCTTTGCCAGCACCACAACTCAAAAGCATCAATTCTTCTTTGGTCTTCCTTATACATTCTCCATCTCTAACATGCATACGAGGTGATTGAAAATATCATAGTTTGTGTCAGGCACACCATAGTCCTCAAGGAAACATCTTTGCTCCTCCTCAGCACTTGAAAGTGGTCTTTTGCAGCCAACTTGCCCAGTGCTATATATTGTCTGATGTCCTGACTTCTGCTTCCATTGGTGTCAATTGTAGAACCAAGCAATGTGAAGTCTTTGACAACTCCAATCTTTTCTCCATTTATCATTATGCTGCTTATAAGTCCAGTTGTGATCATTTTTGTTTTCTTTATATTGAAATGTAATCCATACTTCAGACTGTATTCTTCAGGCTTCATCACTAAGTGCCTCAAGTCATCCTCACTTTCAGCAAGCAAAGTTGTGTCATCAACGTATCGCAGGTTGTTAATGATTCTTCCTCCAATCTTGATGCCACGTTCTTCTTCATATAGTCCATCTTCTCGGATTATTTGCTCAGCATATAGATTGAATAAGTATGGGGAAAAGATACAACCCTGATGCATTCCCTCCTCCATTTTAAACCATACTTGGTTTAAATCCCCTTATTCTCTTCAAACAACAGCCTCCTCTTCTATGTACAGGTTCCTTGTGAGCACAATTAAGTGTTCTGGAATTCCCATTCTTCTCAATGTTATCCACAATTTGTTATGCTCCATACAATAGAATGCTTTTGCACAGTCAATAAAACACAAGTAAACATCTTTCTGGTATTCTCTGCTTCAAGCCAAGATCCATCTGACATCTGCAATGATATGCCTTGTTCCACGTCCTCTCCTGAATCTGGATTGCACCTCTCGAAGTTCTCTGTCAGTATAATGCTACAAGCACCTTTGAATTATCTTCAGTAAGATTTTACTTGTGTGCTATATTAATGATATTGTTCTATAATTTCCATGTTCCATGGGATCACCTTTCTTTGGAATGAATACAAATATGGATCTCTTCCAGTCAGTTGACCAGGTGGCTGTCTTCCAAATTTCTTGGCATAACTGAGTAAATGTCTCCCGTGCAGCATCCATTTGTTGAAACATCTCAATGGGTATGCCCTCAACTCCTGGAGCTTTATTCTTCAGCAATTCCTTCAGTGCAGCTTTGACTTCTTCCTTCAATATCATTGGTCCTTGATCATACACCACCTCCTGAAATGGATGAAGATCTACAATTTCTTTTTGGTACAGTGACTCTGTGTATTCCTTCCATCTTCTTTTGATGCTTCTTGTATCATTCAATATTTTGCCCATAGAATCTTTCAATATTGCAACTCGAGGCTTAAATTTTTTCCTCAGTTGTTTCAGCTTGAGAAATGCTGAGTGTGTTCTTCCCTTTTGGTTTTCTAACTCCAAGTCTTTCGAGCTGCTCTTTGAAATCTTATGTTCAGCTCTTTTATCTTGCCATTTCTTCCATTTGCTTTGGCTACTGTCTGTTCAAGGGCAAGCTTCAGAGTGTCCTCTGTCATCCATTTTGGTCTTTTTTTTTTTTTTTTGCCTCTTTTTAATGACCTCTTGTTTTATTCATAGATGATGCTCTTGATGTCATCCCACAATTCTTCTGGTTTTCGGTCATTGGTGTTCAATGCTTTAAATCTATTCTTTAAATACTCTCTAAATTCAAGGGATAAATTCAAGATCATATTTTGGCTCTTGTGGACTTGTTTTAATTGTCTTCAACTTCAACTTGACCTTGCATATGAGCAGCTGATGGTCTGTTCCACAATCAGCTCCTGGCCTGGCTTTGGCTGAAGATATTAAACTTTTCTATCATCTCTTGCCACAGATGTAATCAATCTGATTCCTGTGTATTCCATCTGATGAAGTCCATGTGTATAGCTGCCGTTTGTGTTGTTGAAAAAGGCATTTGCAATGAATAAGTCATTGGTCTTGCAATATTCTGTCATGCAATCTCCAGTGTTATTTCTGTCACCAAGGCCAAATTTTCCAACTACTGGTGATTCATCTTTGTTTCCAACTTTTGCATTCCAGTCACCAGTGATAATTAACACATCTTCATTGCATGTTCAGTCCATTTCAGAGTGCATATGAATAAAAATCTTCAATTTCCTCATCTTTTGCTTTGGGGTTTGGTGCATAAATTTGAATAATAGTCATATTAACTGGTCTTCCTTCTGGACACATGGATATTATCTTATCACTGACAGCATTGTACTTTAGGACAGATCTTGAAATATATCCTTTGCGATGCTGAATGTTACGCCATTCCTCTTCAAATTGTCATTCCCGGCACAGTTAGATCATATGGTTATCTGATTAAAAATGTCCAAAACCAGTCTACTTCAGCTCACTAATGCCTAGCATATCAATCTTTATACTTGCCATTTTATTTTTGACAACTTCCAATTTTCCTAGATTCATACTTCGTACATTCCATGTTCCAATTATTAATGGATGCTTGCAGCTGTTTCTCCTCTACTTGAATCATGTCAATTTGAGCAAATGGAGGTCTCGAACGGTTTATTTTATCCATATCAGTAAGGTTGGTTCTACTCTGATGATGCTGCTCTTTCCCAGTTGTATTTTGAAAGCCTTCCAACCTAGGTGGCTTGCCCTCCTACAGTATATCAGACAGTGTTTCTGGGCTATTTGTATAGTTGTCTAGTATTGCAACAGACAGTGTTTCTCTCCTATTCTTCAGGTTTTCCCTGGCCAATTCTTTGAGAAGTGGGTGGCCTCTTCCTTCTTCCTAGTCTGTCACAGTCTGCCAGCCATCCCAAAACCTGTGCACCATGTGCAACTCTGCTAGCTTTTGAAACATGGGTGGCACAGCCTCAAGCCTCACAGCAACATGCTACCACAGTATGACAAACTGACAGACAAGTTTGTCTCACTTAGCTGTTCTAAACTACTCCACCTTTCCTTTACCTAGACCCCTCTGACACTTGCTTGCTCTGTCCTGGCTTTCTTTTCCTTTCCTCTCCACTTTTCCTGCCACTTGGGGTTGGAGCCTGGGTCTCTTCCCTTACTTGGATCCCTCTGCTGCTTGCTTGCTCTCTCCTGGATACCATGGCTTTCCTTTTACCTCTGATTATCCTTCCTCTAAACCTTGATTTAGAGATCAAAAAACAATCATATGTGTGTGTGTATGTATGTGTGTGTAAGTATTTCTTTTTTAACATCACTGCAGTTGAATTCTGACTAATCTTATAAAATTTTTTGCTTATTGGTTACAGCAATCAAGACATCAGACAACATATTGCATTGGGCAAATCTGCTACAAAAGACATCTTTCAAGTGATGAAGAGCAATGGTGTCTCCTTGAAGACTGAGTTGTGCTTGACACAAGCCATGATATTTCCAGTCACCTCCTATGCATGTAAGAGCTGGACAGTGAATAAGGAAGACTGAAGAAGAATTGATGCTTTTTAGTTGTGGTGTTGGCAAGGAATGCTGAAAGTACCATGGACTGCTAAAAGATCTACAAATTTGTCCTAGAAGAAGTGCAGCCTGAATGCTCCTTGGAAGTGAGAATGACCAGACTTCGTCTCACCTACTTTGGTGATGTTGTCGAAAGGAACCATTCCCTGCAGAAGGGTATCATGTTTGGAAAAGTGGAGGGTCGACGAAAAAGTGGAAGGCTCTCAATGAAATGCATTGACACAGTGCCTACAATGATGGGCTCAGATATAACAAGGATCATGAGGCTGCCACAGGACCAGATGATGTTTTGTTCTGCTGTGCATAGAGTCACTATGAGTCGGAGAGGATTTGATGTCACTTAACAACAACAACGTTTGTTACATACATTTATTTTAAACTTTAAAAGCCATGAGACTTAATTTGATTTATAAAACTCAAATCATGGGTGATTGTCATGAGACCCTTTACTTATATGCACTCTGACTGGATGAAGGAATGACAACTTTTGAAATAGTTTGCCCTTAGTAATTGGGAATGAGGATATCTATGGAGAGAAGGATTTAGCTAGTTCGTTCTTCTCCAGCACATCGCTGGTGGCTTAACGCCTAAGGCATTTGTTAACCAGAAGGCTGGCGGTTCAAACCCACCAGCCACTCCTTGGAAGGTAGATTGGGCAATCTATTTCCATAGTGATACTGCCTTGGAAACCCAAGGAGGGGGTGCTATGAGTCAGATCTAATTCAATGGCAGTGAGTTTGGGTTTTTTGTTTTGTTTTGTTTTCTTCTCTGGCAAATCTCCATGGAGCCAGCAATACTAGCAATTCTATAGCCCATTGGTAGAATGAGAACCTTCCATAAAATATTGCCCCATACTCTGTTTTAAAGCTAGATCCTTCCCTTTGTCACGTTCAACTTTCATCCTGTCTATCCTCAAATCAAATTAGGGGTTAAATTCATTCCAAGCTCTGCCTGCTTCCAGATTAACCCCAAAACCCAAAACTCATTGCCATTGAGACAATTCTGACACATAGCAACCCTGCAGGACAAAGTAGAATTTCCCCATAGGGTTTTTAAGGTTGCAATCTTTATGGAAACAGACTGCCACATCTTACTACTACAGATGGGCTAGTGGATTCAAACTACTGACCTTTCAGTTACCACCTCACCACCAGGGTTATATCCTCATCCATTTAGGATAATGCAGTATTTTCTAAGCTCCAATCATTCATGGATGAGTTTTGGAAAGTTGTGCTTTTCCCAAAATTTAGCCATTTCATTTGAATTTTCAAATTTCTTAGCATAAAATCATTCATAAGATCCTTTCCTCTTTTAATATGTACATATGTGTAGCAAGCCTTTTTTTCATTCCTCACACTCCCTAACCCTAGCCCTTCTGTTTCTAAATTATCTTCCTATGAGTTTATCAATTTTATAATTGTTTCAAGGACAATTATTGTTTTTTCCATTGTATAGTTGTCCATTTAATCTTTGCTATTATCTTTATTGGGGGTTCTGATGCCATAGTGCCTAAGGCATTTGACTGCTAACCAGAAGGCTGGTGGTTCAAACCTGCCAGCCACTCCTCAGAAGTAAGATTGGGTGATCTACTTCCATAGAGATACCACCTTGGAAAGCCAAGGAGGGGTTGCTATGGTCAAATCAACTCGCTGACAGTGAGTTTGGTTTTATTATCTCTTTTCTTTACTTGCCTTGTGGTTAACTTAATGTTCTTTTTCTAGCTTCTTCAGGTGGTTACTTAAGTCATTAACTTTAATATCTTTCTTTTATTCTAATATATCCACTTAAGGGTATACATATTCCTCTGACAACAGATTTAGCTGCATCTGGCAAGTTTTGATATTCAATTAAAAATAATTTCAAATTTTTATTATGGTTTCTTCTTGACCTGTAGGTTATACAGAAGTATATTGTTTAATATCCACATAGCTGGGGATTTTATTATTGATTTCTAATCAATTTCACTGTCATCAGTGAACATATTATGAATTATTGCAATCTTGAAATCTGTTGAGGTCCAGCATATAGTCAATTTCTGTTAATGTCTAATGTGTATCTGAAAAGAATGTGTTTCCTGTAACCATTTGGTGCAATGTTCTTTATACATAACGTAGGTCAAGCTTATTAATTTTACTGTAGGAATCTTTTTGCCCTAACTGATGTATTTATTTATTTATTGTCTCCTTGCTCTAACAGTTATTGAAAAGAAAATTACCATCCTCTGTTATTGATTGTAGATTTTCTTGTAGTTCTGTGAGTTTTTGCCAACTGTTTTTACTCAAATAACTTGCCCATATAAATAGCATGCCCACACATATAACACAGGACATAGTGTACTTATGAAAATAGTATGCAATGTTGTACAATTGGCAAAATAAATAAATGACGTGTGTTGTCTGTGTAAAATTACAGTTTATACTTGAAGCAATGTTTTCAGGTACACACATATCAAGATTTGACTGTGTTATCACTATAAACTGCCCCACTTTATTTCAATCAAGTTAAATTTCACTTTGATATTAGTACAGGTGGTCTGAAACCAACCATCCCTCCCATGGCATTCTCTTCTTCTCTGCTGGATTTGATAATTTGTTGCAGTGGACACACAGAATTCACAACTAATACTCATGATGATGGGGTATATCAGAGAAGTAACAGGTTACAATTCAGGATCAGGAAAGAGTCAGAATAAAGTTCTTCAGCCAAGACAGCTGCTTATCAGCTGTGCCAGCAGGCAGGCCTCTCCCTGGCCCTCGATCTCTTGCCTCTCAGCCCCTCAACCCCTCAGGCCTATTGGTCTCTGTCTTGCTCAGCCAAGTGTTACAAAGCTCTTTAGTGCCATCACTAAATCCCTGGAGGTACACCACTCTGTAAGCTCAGCTCAAAGACACTTGGCTCTGTCACTCCGTGGGTTGGTGAGCCTAAATCTTTCAACGACCCAGGGGTGCCCCACCAACAAATCCCCTTGTTAGGGTTCCATGCACCTTATTTTCGTGGCCCCATCTATACTGGGGTGCAATTCACCTTATTTGCATTATTAGCAATATACTCAATCCCCTTGATGGGGCCACAGCCACTTCATTTGCATAGTTCCAACAAGTCGTATTGTGGGATTTACAAAGACTATGCTAGAAGGTTTCCCGATGAATCTTAGCTAAAAGCTAAGAATACCAGAAAGAAGTCTACCTGTGTTTTATTGACTATGAAAAGGCATTCAACTACATGGATCATAATGAATTATAGATAACATTGCTAAGAATGGGAATTCCAGAACACTTAATTGTGCTCATGAGGAACTTGTGTATAGACCTAGAGACAATTATTCAAACAGAACAAAGGGATACTGTAATGGTTTTAAATCAGGAAAGGTGTACATCAGGGTTCTATCCTTTCTACTTATTCAAGCTATATGCTGAGCAAATAATCAGAGAAGCTGGACTATATGAAGAAGAACATGGCATAAGAATTGGAAGAATTAATGACAACCTGTGATAGGCAGATGATACAACCTTGCTTGCTGAAGGTGAAGATGACTTGAAGCACTTACTGAAGAAGATCAGAGACTACCGTCTTCAGTATGGATTACACCTGGACATAAAGAAAACAAACATCCTCACAACAGGACCAATAAGCAACATCATGATAAATGGAGAAAAAAAATTGAAGTTTTCAGGGATTTCATTTTACTTGGATCCACAGCTAACATCCATGGACACAGCAGTCAGGAAATCAGATGTCGTATTGTACTGGGAAAATCTGCTGTAAAAGACCTCTTTAAAGCATTAAACAAATATGTCACTTTAAAAACTAAGGTGTACCTGACCCAAGCCATGGTCTTTTCAATCACTTCATATGCATATGAAATCTGGACAATGAATAATGAAGACCAAAGAAGAGTTGGTGCTTTTGAGTTGTGGTGCTGGTGAAGAATACTGAAAGCACCATGGACTGTCAGTACAACAAGTAAATCTGCCCTGGAAGAAGTGCAACCAGAATGCTCCTTGGAAGTAAGAATGTCCAGATTTTGTCTCACCTACTTTGGTCATGTTGTCAGAAGGGATCATTCCCTGGCACAGGATGTCATGCTTGGTAAAGAAGACGGTCAGCACAGAAGGGGGGAAGACTCCCAACAAGATGGATTGACACAGTGGCTACAATGATGGTTCAAGCATAGCAAGGATTGTGAAGATAGTGCAGGACTGGGCAGTGTTTCAATTTGGAGGGTACCTAACAACAACAGTAACATGCTAAACAGGTCATATTAAGTAATTCACTGCACCAAAAGTTTGTAGATATAAGCCCAAGGTTATCCTGTAATTGTATTTAATGTAATTTTTTTTCACAGTCAGTTGCAATTTTATTTTTTTAATCTCTTCTGCCATACCCTCTTAGTGAGGGAACAAGTTGTCTCCAAAGATCTGTTACTGTTTACATGACTGATCTATTTAATGTAAATTTTATCAATACGCTCCTTAAAAATAAAGGTTATCAGACTGATTAAAACTCACTGCTGTTCTTTTGACTACTAACCAGAAGGCTGGAGGTTCAAATCCACCAGCCCCTCCTTGGAAGGAAAGTTGAGCAATCTACTTCCTTAGTGATATAACCTTGGAAACCCAAGGAGGGGTCGCTACGAGTCAGATCTGATTCGATGTCAGTGAGCTTCGTTTGGTTTGGGTTTGCTGTTGAGTTGGATCCAACTCACAGCAACCCCTTGTTGGGTTTACTAGGTGGTATCACTATGGAAGTAGATCACCCAGTCTTCCTTCCGAGGAGTGGCTGGTAGGTCTGAACTGCCAGCTTTCTGATTAGGAGTCAAATGCCTTAGGTGCTCCTAAATTCAGTCTGCTTCCAGATTACAGAACAGTTTAAAGAAATTTCTTGATTATTCAAAATTTGGAAAAGCTGTTTCATAATGGAAATGTTCTTGCTTAAATAAAGAAAAGAAACAATCTTAAGTTGTACCTTACTTGGTTCAGAAAGCATTTAAAGAAATAAGAATCAGAGTGACCGCAAAATTGGTGTGTGCTTGGGTCAATTTGGGACAATGTGTTTACTGCCAAATTATTACATTCTTGAAAAATCCTAAGAATCAACATTATGAGTCACTTAAGGAGGGAAAAAATGTAAAAATGGAGGGGTAAAATTCAGTCAATCCAAAATAAAAAGTAATGAATTGGAAAATAAGAAAACTGGCAGTGATTTATATTAACATCTTCCCAAACTATTCTTCCCAACTTAATACAGATGATACCAAGAAAGAAACATTAAAAAAAAAAAAAAAAAGAATTGAAACCATTTGGAAGAAGCATTTCCTTAAGCAACAAATAATTGAGTTGTTCCCAAAGCAAAAGTGCTAGAACTGTTCAAGAATGATGAGCTTTTGGGAGAGCCAGGAGAGCTGAAGGCGATTCCCCTTCGAGTGACGGATGCTCCCTCATCCTGCAATGCCCCGCAGTCACACACACCCTTTGCTCAGCAGGGTTTCTTCTGACGATCTCTGCAAATGTGCTTGTCAAGCAGATTTTAAGATTTGGTCATTTCAGGATGACCAGATCCCTGTTAATTCCAGTATCAATTTGTCTTTGAAATTCAGAAATTTCCAAATGCCAAGCTCCGTTCTCTTAAATTGCACTTGATCTGGCAGCTCACTTTTGGAACTAATATGAGATTTTGAACAAAGATTTGTACGGTAGGCACTGGTACTTTTCACCACTATTTTTAATTCTTCTTCTGGGCATTAACGGGATTGCTCTTCTCTACTTTCCTGGTATTAAATACAACCATATGATTTGCTTTAATCGATGACATGGTAAGTGAATATGATATGTACATTTTCTGTAGGGAGTCTTTGAAGAGTTTGCCAGACGTCACCATGTTCCCTTCCCCTGTAAATGTGAGCACCATCGTTTCAGTTAGTGGAGGCCCATCAGCCTATCTCCCTAAGTGCAGATTTGAACAGAGGTCCTTATTGAAGCATGATGGACATATAACCTGAGTAAGAAATGAACCTTACCCGTCTAGGCTACTGAGAGTTTAGAGCTATTCTTTACTGTAGTATAACCCAGCCTATGCTGATTAGAATTTTTACCAGTTGCAATTGTGTCGATTCTAACTCAGTTAATCCCAAATGTGTCAGAGTAGAAACGTGCTCTATCGTGTTTTCAATGGTTGATTTTTCAGTTGAACTCCAGGCTTTTCTTCCAAGGCAGCTCTGGGTAGACTTGAATCTCTCACCATTTGGTTGGTAGCTGAGCACATTAACCATTTGCACTCCCTAGGGGGCTCCATGCTGATTAGAATAGCTGATAATTGAGGCAACAATAACTAAGGCCAAAAAATATATATATATATTTTGTGTATGTTTTTATCAGAGAAACTTCTTTTCAGAAAAAATGGACATTTTCTAAGGACCCTGGAAATCCAACTATCCTTGAAATGTAACTAGGCTCTTATTGCCAGAGTAAATATTTATGAGAGTAGCTAGATTTGTGAGATGTCCTATGGATGGGTAAAGACCACATACCTAATCTATCCTAATCTCATTTGCAATTTAAATCATTTTCTCTTTGGAGTGTTTTCCTAATCTTTGTCATTGATATTATAGTTGCCTTATACAAGAATATTGGTGTGTATGTCAATGCATATATCTGAAAATATAAAAAGCGAGTAATCTAAAATAGTTGAATCTGAAATCAAGCAAATCTCTTTAGAAAGATAATTATTGTAGGTAGTAGAGTTTAAAGTTACTACAAAAGATGACAACACAGGGACTCCAGAGTAGCAGGCTGGAAGAGCAGGGAAGGGGATAAAAGCCTTGAGCCCCAGGCTCACAGGTGAGGAGAGACAACGCAGGGACGCCAGAGTAGCAGGCCGGAAGAGCGGGGAAGGAGATAAAAGCCTTGAACCCGGACAGAAGAGCAATCAG
>NW_006921883.1:4315581-4319475 GCF_000298275.1 Orycteropus afer afer | reverse complement strand
GCTAAAGCAAATGGAAGAAATAACAAGATAAAACAATCTGAAGAGAAGATTTCAAAGAGCAGCTCAAGAAGACAAAGTCAATTATTATAATGAAATGTGCAAAGACCTGGAGTTAGAAAACCAAAAGGGAAGAACACATTCAGCATTCCTGAAGCTGAAGGAACTGAAGAAAAAATGCATGCCTCAAGTTGTAATATTGAAAGATTCTATGGGCAAAATATTGAATGATACAGGAAGCATAGAAAGAATACACAGTGTCCCTGTACTGAAAAGAATTGGTTGAGGTTCATCTATTTCAGAAGGTGACATATGGTCAAAAACCAATGGCAGTGAAGGAAGAAATCAAAAGCTGCCCTGAAGGAATTGGTGAAAAACAAGTCTCCAGGAATTGACAGAATACTCATAGAGATGTTTCAACAAATGTATGCCATGTGGGAGGCACTTATTCTTGTATGCCAAGAAATTTGGAAGAAAGCTACCTGGCCACTAATTGGAAAAGCCTCATATTTGGACCCATTCCAAAGAAAGGTGAGCCAACAGAATGTAGAAATTATCAAACTATATCATTACTATCACATGCAAGTAAAATCTTGCTGAAGATAATTAAAAAATTGTTTCAGCAGTATATTGATAGGGAACTTCCAGAAATGCAAGCTGGATTCAGAAGAGGATGTGAAGTGAGGAATATCATAGCTGATGTCAGATGGATCTTGGCTGAAAGCAAAGAATATCAGAAAGATGTTTACTTGTGTTTTATTGACTATGCAAAAGCATTTCATTGTGTGAATCATAGCAAATTGTGGATAACATTGAGAAGAATGGGAATTTCAGAACTCTTAATTATGCTCATACAAACCTGTACATAGACAAAAAGGCTGTCATTCAGATTGAATATTGGGACACTGCATGGTTTAAAATGAGGAAGGGAGTGTGTCAAGGATGTATCTTTCACCATACTTATTCAATCTATATGCTGAGCAAATAATCCAAGAAGCTGGACTATATGAAGAAGAACATGGCATCAAGATTGAAGGAAGATTATTTAACAATTTGAGATATGCAGATGATACAACTTTGTTTGCTGAAAATGAACATGACTTGAAGCACTTACTGATGAAGATTGAAGGCTACGGTCTGCAGTATGGATTACCCCTCAACATAAAGAAAACAAAAATCCTCATGACTGGACCAATAAGGAGCATCACAATAAATGGAGAAAAGATTGAAGTTGTTAAAGATTTCATATTACTTGGATCCACAATCAACACCCGTGGAAGCAGCAGTCAAGAAATCAGACATTTTACTGCACTGGGTAAATCTACTGCAAAAGACTTCTTTAAAGTGCTGGGGAGCAAAGATGTCTCTTTGAGGACTAAGGTAGGTGTGCCTAACCCAAGCTATGGCATTTTCAATTACCTCATATGTATTTGAAAGCTGGACAATGAATAAGGAAGATCAAAGAAGAGTGCTGGAAAAGAACACTGAAAGTATCATGGACTGCCTGAAGAATGAACAAATTTGCCCTGAAAGAAGTGCAGCTGGAATGATCCTTGGAAGTGAGAATCGTCAGACTTTGTCTCATCTACTTTGGTCAAATGGTCAGAAGGGACTATTCCTTGGAGAAGGGTATCACGCTTGGTAAAGTGGAGGATCATTGAAAAGGGAAAGGCCCTCAACAAGATGGATTGACACAGTGACTGCAACAATGGGGTCAGGTGGATCCCTTGTGTCAGGTGTATTAGTTAGGAAGATCATAAAACCACAGGTGAAGGGAGCCAGGGTACTTGAATTACTGCTTGGAGATCAGCCTACTTCAGGAATGCCCTTTATGGACTTAACAAGAGTGAAAAATAACGAACTTCTTTAGCATTAAGCTACTGAGGTGTGGGGACTTATTTGCATCAACCGCTAGCATTACCTTAATTAATTGAGTAAAATTCTTTCAGAAAAATTAAGTTCTATTTCTCAATAAAGCTCTCAAAAGGATCATTAGGGCCATCTGGAGATCTATTTCCAAAAACTAGCCAACAAAAATCCTGTGGATCACAAAGGGCCAATCCGCAGTTGATCATAGACATGACACAGGACCAGACAGGTTCAGTTAGTTGTGCAGTTGTGGAGTTGCCATGAATCAAGGACTGATTCAATTGGCAGCTACCATTAACATAAGCACATAGATGAGAGAGCACATAAGCACACTAAGAGTTTACAGAAGTTCCCTAAGAACATGTTTTTCTTTGTTTTCAGGTTAGTTACCTGTTATATTGTGACAGTTTACTAGGTCATAAAGAAAGAAAACACAGTCACCATGGTGTTTCTGGACCTACCCACGTCATTTGACAAAATTTTCATCATATCCTTTTGTTCAAAAGGAAAAATTAGTCACAAGATAAAATGAAACATAGTCAATCATTTACAGGTTGGGTGAATTTAAACAAAGGATGCTAGTTAATAATAGATTGAGATCAACCTAAAGGAAACTTTCTAGTGTCTTGGTTCTTTATCATACACTCTACATACATTTGTATTATTTATTTAGATAGAGGGGTCTTGTTTATTAAATTTCTTGACATTAAAAAATGGCCTAATTTTTAAAGAAAATTTCATTGTGATTTGGGTGAAGGTTTACAAAGCAAATTCACTTTCTATGCAGCAGCTCACATACACTTTGTCTCATGACATTGACTACAATTTCCCACAATGCAACAGCTCCCTTCCCACTTCCTCCCCATAGTTGCCTCTTCCCTGTATCCTTCCTTTCCATGTATTCCTGCGCCCTGAGCTGTCTCCCTGAGCATAGACAGCCTTTCTATTCTCCCATGATTGATCTCTCAAAGGAGTGTATCTACCTAATGTAAATGTTCAGTTCACTTGCTTGTCTTTTGTTTGGCTGGAAGCCACAGGAGTGGGTTCAACTCCAGACCTGAAGGGCAGCTATGGGCCATAGTCTCAGTGGTTCCATCAGGCTCTATCAGACCAACAAACCTGGTCCTTTTTTTTTTTTTTTTTCTTAATGATTTTGAGTATAATGGCCTAAATTTAACAGAGGCAAATTTATAGAATAAATGGAAAGCCTAGCATTTTTTGGCTAAACTAAAAATGGGAATGTCATGACTTAAAACTGATTATTTTTCTAAATTTGCACTTGAGCAAAATCTCTGAGTCAACAGTATGATGTTATAATATAAAAATCTAATGCCATCTGAAGTTACATTAACAGAAGAAAATTAACAGTGGAACTCTCATACACTGACTTTATGCCAGGCACTGTAGTAGTCACTTAGCATCATTATGCCACTTATTGTCTATGCTATTATTTAATTTTTACCAGTATGAGACTTCTGTTTTGCATTTGGGAAACCATGGTTGTAAATCTCTCAAGCCACACTGCTAGCAAGTGGTAGGCTTGGAGTTAGACACAGCAGTGACCTATCTCTTCCACTCTGGTTAGGGCACACTGACAGTGTTTCTGTTCTAGGCAGCACACTGCCACAGAAGTAAAGTGAAGCTCATTGGTAGAAGAAGGGCCAGGATAATTTTGGATCTTGAAACCCCATCCCATGGAAAAGTTCAAAAGACTGGGACACAGGGAGACTGGCAAAGAGAAGACTCATGGAGAACTTAGTCACTGTCTTCCAATATTCAAAAAGTTGCAGAGAGCAAGGGGAATAGATGAATTACAAGTTGCCTCCATTCCCCCACACTAGATAACTTAGACCAATGGAGAGAAGTTACAAAGTGACTGATTCCAGCTAAAAATCAGGAAGAGCTTTCTAATCAAGTTGTCAGAATATAGACTCTGCTGCCTTAGAAGGCCTGAAGACATCTAAACACAGACCAAACAGGAAAAGGCAGAGATGTTCCATGCCATTGAATTCCAGTGCGTGTTTTTTT
>NW_006921883.1:4293979-4315421 GCF_000298275.1 Orycteropus afer afer | reverse complement strand
TGCTAACCAGAAGGCTGGCAGTTCAAACCCACCAGCCACTCCTCAGAAGGAAGATGGGGCAATCTACTTCTGTAAAGACTCACTGCCTCAGAAACGCAGAGAGGGTCTCTATGAATTGACTCGATGGCAGTGAATTTGGTTTTTATGGTTTTGGACCCTGCATGGCACAAATGTTTTGTGCTCTGCTAACCAAAAGGTTAGCAGTTCAAACCAACCAAGTGGAACTGCAGAAGAAAGGCCCAGTATTCTACTTCCATAAGATTATTGTTGCTGTTGCATGGTGTTAAGTTGGTTCTGACTCATACCCACCCTATGTACAACAGAACAAAACACTTCCTGGTCCTATCCATCCTCAAATCATTGCTATGCTTGAGCCCATCGTTGCAACCACTGTGTCAAACCATCTCATTGAGGGTCTTTTTCTTTTTAGCTGACCCTCTACTTTATGAAGCATGATGTCTTTTTCCAGGAACAGGTCCTTTCTGATTATAATGTCCCAAATACATGAGATGAAGTCATTCTTGTTTTTAAGGAGCATTCTGGCTGTACTTCTTCCAGAGAGTTTTGGTCTTTCTTCTTGTAATCCACGGTATACTCACTATTCTTCACTAACACCATAATTGAAATGCCTATCTTCCTTATTTATTGTCCAAATTTCACATGTACTTGAGGTGATTGAAAATACCATGGCTTGGGTCAGGCACACCTTAGTCTTCAAAGTGATATCTTTGCTTTTTAATACTTTAAAGAGGTTTTTCCCGGTGGATTTGCCCAGTGCAATACATCATTTGATTTCTTGACTACTGTTTTCATGGACATTGACTGTGGATCCAAATAAAATGAAATCCTTCACAAATTCAATATTTTCTTTTCTATCATGATGTGCTTATTGGCCCAGTTATGAGGCTTTTATTTTCTTTATATTGAGATATAATTCATACTGAAGGCTATAGTCTTTGATCTTCATCAGTAAGCTCTTCAAATCTTTGCTTTCAGAAAGCAAGATTGTGTCATCTCCATAGTACAGATTGTTAATGAGTCATCCTCCAATCATCTGTTCAGTTCTTTTACTTCATCATTTCTTCCACTAGCCTGAACTACTCTACTTTCAAGAGCAAATTTCTGAGTCTCTTCTGACACCCATTTTAGTCTTTTCTTTCTTTCCTGTCTTTTTAATGACCTTTCGCTTTCTTCATGTATGATGTTCTTGATGGCATTCCACAACTTGTCTGGTCTTCCATTACTGGTGTTAAATGCAGCAAATCTATTCCTGAGATAGCCTCTCCATTCAGATGGGATATGCTTAAGGTCATACTTTGGCTGACTTCAGGATAGATCTTGAAACATTCTTTTTGACAATGAATGTGATGTTGTTCCTCTTCAGTTTGTCATTCCTGGCATAGTAGACCACATGATTCTCCAGTTTAAAATGGTCAATTCCAGTCCATTCAGCTCACTAGTGCCTAGGCAATTACTTATCTTAATCCTTTCCATTTTATTTTTGGCAACTTCCAATCTTTCTAGATTCATGCTTTATACATTCCACATTCCAATTATTAATGGTCACTTGCAGGTGTGTCAAGATCTCTGGTGGCATAGTGGTTAAAGCATTCATCTGTTAATCTAAAGGTTGACAGTTGAAACCCACCAGCCACTCCATGGGAGAAAGATGAGGCAGTCTGCTTCTGTAAAAGATTTATAGCTTTTGAAAACCTATGGGGGCAGTTCTACTCTGTCCTATAGTGTAGCTATGACTTGGATTCAACACAAAGGCAGTTGGTTGGCAGCTGTTTCTTCTCATTTTGAGTCATGCCACATCATTAAATGAAGGTACTGAAAGTTTTGTTCCATCCACATCATTAAGGTTGACTCTATTTTGATGAGACAGTTCTTCCCCATTTGCATTTGGAGTGCTTTCCAACCTGAAGGGCTTATCATCTGGCACTATATCAGACAATGTTCTGCTGTTATTCATAAGGTTTTCACTAGTCAAATTTCTCACCTGTAGAAAGGCAGATGCTCCTTCTTAGTTTGTCTTAGTCTGGAAGCTCCACTGAAATCTGCCCAGTCGGAATTTGAAATACCAACAGCATAGTTTTCAGTATCACAGCAATGTGCAAGCCACCAGAGTACAACAGCCTGACAGATGAATGGTGGTCTATAAAATACAACCACTGAAAACCGTATGGAGCTCAGTTCTACTGTGTAACGAGTGGGGTTGGCGTGAGTAGAATCAACTTGACAGCAGTGGGTTTGGTTATTTTGGTTTCCCATTCTGAGAGCATTTGGTTCTCATGTTTGCTGTGCTGTACTTGGGTAACTCAGGAAATAGAACAGCTGACAGGCACAGGACAACATTGGTGTGGGAGCTTTGTCAGCATTGCCAAGAGCCAGCTCAGGCAGCAAATCAAATATGCCTCTTAGAGACTGGGGTTTGTGTTTTCAGAATGGAATGAAAGAATCTATGAACCAAACATTCACTGAACAACTTCTATGATCTGGGCAACATGCCTGAACATCCTCTACCTCTCTCCTTCCTGACCCTTCCTCCCACAAAGCCCAGAACTTCTATTCTTTCCTAAGAGGAAAGATCATTCTAGTAAAGGGAAAAAAATAAATAAATAAAAAGGTTTTTTTTTTTTTGTTTTCTCTTTCCCTTTAAGAGGTTTGACACAACTAAAAACTCAACAGCCAGTTTTCACACTTTATTATTATTATTGCAGTTGCTAACAATAATAGTGTAATTCTTTCCACCCTCTGGAGAAGAGAGTCAAGAGAATTAAAACAGGAAAGGATACTGAGAACATTTATTCTTTCTTGGACTGGGTCTGGAGTTAGTTAGGGAGTGGGAAGTGAAGGAACAACCAGAAGAAGAGAGAGCGGCATCTTTAGCAGGGGCTTACGTAGAGGGTTATGCTAGCAAACTGATGAAAGAAAGGGATGAGCTCAACACACATTTAATAATTACTAAGAACACTGGGCTCGGGACAGAAAAATTAGACCAAAGGTTTTCAGGCCTCCATTTGTACCAAATAAATCAAACCAGAGCCAATCTGATTGAAAGGGATCTCTAAAGCACCTCTGGAATACGCTATGGATCTTTGAGTACAGTCTGAAAATCACTGTGATAAATAAGTCCAAGTGAATATAGTGCAAACTCCGCCCAGTAGACAGCAATTACTGGTTGTTTTGGTTCTCTAGTATTGCTAAAATAGACATATCACAAAAGTATAACGTTAACAGAGAGTTCATTCTCTTACAATTTAGGAGGCTAGAAATTCGAGTTCAAAGTGCCAGCTCTAGGGGCTGGGTGAAAGCCCTTTAGCCTTGGGCTTTAGCTCTGCCTTTTGTTCCGGGCCACTGAAGCTGGAGAATTCTCTTAACTTAGGCAGTTGCTGCTGAGGGTGACAAACCCAAGATCAACAAGTCAAATGGCACAGTCCCAAGATTATCAAACAACATGGCAGGCCACTAGTTCAAGTCCAGAAACAGTCCCAAGATTCACAGACAACATGGAAGACCACTGATGACTCAGCCACATGCAGGATCCAGATGTGCCAAGAAGCTCGAGATCTTTCTCAAAGCTTCTACTGGAAGCAGACCACATCCCTAAGGCAGCTACTCAGCTGCCCACAGCAGATTTTACCATGGAGTTGATTGCAATTCTCATCATGGGAAATAACTACATCTAGCTGTCCAGCCACACAAAACCAGTCCCAGACAACTTGACACACAACCTTAACTACCACGCTGGGTTTATTACTTACCAAGATTCTCTTCCAGAACTTCCTAGTACAGTGGAGGCTAATCTGGAAAACAGAGTCCATAGCTGTCAGTTCTCTATTCTCTCTTTTCATGGGGAGCCATCATGGTCCTTGTCCTCATTATTGCCACTGTTCCCTTACTCCACTCCCTAGTTCTGGGCTCTGTTATCTCCAGTTCATGCTGAATATATGAAACATTATTTTTATTTTTCCTAAAACACTTTTATAATGTCATCCTCTCGCTCAGTAATATAAGTGGTACCCTGTTACCACCACCCTATTCAGGCATCCCCCATCCACACCCCTGCCCTCATGTAATCTCTGTTTTAACCTTCTCTCAGATTTTATACAGGCTGATCCATGCTTGGCACACTCTCCATAAACCTGCCTTAAACTCTTTGTCCCCTGGCTAACTCCTGCTGCTCGTACTTACAAAGCACTTCTTTTGGCAAGTCTAGAGATGGAGATGCCCTCATGTATTTTCTCATAGCATTCTATGCCTTCTCTACTAAAGGCAATTTAATTATAGTGTTTTTAGGACTATTTATATATCTGCATCCCCACTAAATTAAAACTCATCATGTCCTATTTACTCTTATAACCCAAATCCCAGCAGTGTAATATTTGTAGAATGACTGAATGAATAAATGAAAAGTTGCTGATCGACTGATTGACAGGGTGCAGTGCAGTGAATTACTTGGTATGGCTTTTCTAGCCACAGTCTTTGTAATTCCCACCAGATTAGTGGTATAAGGTGTGTAGAACTCTGGTGTTAGGATTGGTTAATTTTGTCACTCTGTCAGGCTTAAAATGAGCTCTCTTAGAGGCAGAGAGGGGATCTCACTGCCATCAATAGAGAAGAGCTGGAGGTGAAGTAGAGTGAATCTTTTGGACCCAAGATCCTTGCACTGGACCTCTTTGGCTGAGAGATGCCCCAGCGGAGAGACTCTCCAGTGGAGAGATGCCCTGGCAGAGAGACAGTGGCAGAGAAACCAAGAGGCATGAGACAGAGTGGCAGTCTTACCTGGCCCACAGAGGCTGAAGACAAGCTGAGAGGCCAAGGGACAGATAGGAACGTCTGAGGGCATGGCAGAGGGGAGACTTTCCTGATTGAAGAATTGTATCCTGAGTGCATTCCCAAACATGAATCGTAGCCTGTTAGTTCCCTAATGGGAGCTCTGGTAGCATAGTGGCTAAGACACTTGCCTGCTAACCAGACGGCTGGCGGTTCAAACCCACCAGCCACTCCTCGGAAGGAAGGTTGGGCAATCCTACTTCTGTAGTGATACTGCCTCGGAAACCCAAGGAGGGGTCGCTATGAGTCGGGGCCGACTCGACGGCACAACAACAACAACAGTTACCTAATAAATCCCATAACTGTAAGTATGGTCTGTGAGTTCTGTGTGGCCATTGCAACAAATTATCAAGCCCAGCAGAGATGCAATAAGTACCGTGGGAGGGATGGTTGGTGTCAAAGTTGGTAAAAAGGCTGGAGGGTGGCAGCATATCAGGCCTCAAAGGAATAAGCCTGGGGCAGCTGATGATGATTCTGTCTTCCTCTTGTGAAGTTAGAGGAGGTCAGAAGATGTCACCGCCATGTCCTTTTTGCAGAGTGCCTTTTCACAGGTGTGTATAGCTATCTGTGGTGCACCTTTACATGATCCTTCAGTTGGAGCCACCACAGTTTTGGAGTACTGAGTAAATTTTCCTTTGATATATTCCTAGATGGTACATCATGAGCCTTTTGGAAATGAAACATTCTAAGTGTGGAAGGGAGGCTGCTGGACATCTGTGGGGAAGAGAAAAGGGATTCAGAGACAACCCTCCAGCAATGGTATTGGTGGGACAAACCCTGGAGAAGTTTGCAAAATGGCTTTTGTTTCTATCTTGTTGCCAGAAGGATGTATCCACGTGGCAGCAGTAATTTTGCCTCATCCTGTTACCTGGGACCTCTCTTTTTCTATCAAAGAATTTGAGTCTCAGAGAAGCATAAGGATTTCCCACGAGTCTTGAAAATGGTGGCAGAGCCAGGCCTAGAATCTGATTCTGGGAGAAATACTCTCTGCTATCCATTCTGTCCTCCCTGCTGCTCTCTGAAAGTCTAGTTGTTAAGTCATAGTTAAGTATGAATGCTTCCTCCACAGTGTTCACCACCCATGACCTTTGATGCTGTGAAAGCAAGAGACCAAGAGGCCAAGGCTAGGGCACTTCTGCCTGACTAACATTTCCCAAAAGCAAAGCTGTTCACGTGTGTGTGTGTGTGTGTGTGTGTGTGCAAAGGCAAAAACAAGCAAGACAGGAAATAGCTAAAAATATATCCACACACATGTTATTTTCCTCTTGGGACTTCAGTGACAACTCCACTTTTCTCTTTTGGGATTCTGAACGGAAGATATTGCCTCTACATGTGTGCATGTAGGAGGACACAATATATGCAAATAAAACAACTAAGATATATGAAGCCATCCTGTAAAGAATGAAAGACCCACAGCTACATAAACCACTTTCACCACTTCACCCTGTGATTTCATTTGTGAAGCCAGAGGATGGCAAAAGTTCTCCAAATACTAGACTTTCTTAGCTGCGGGTCAAGGGACAACATCCCTGCAGAGGGTACTTGTAGGTAACTGTCTTCATTTCCTAAAGCTACCATAACAAAATACTCAAAAGTGGGTGGCTTTAAAGATCAGAAATTTATTTTCTCACAGTTCTAGAAGCTGGGAGTTCAAATCAGAGTATGAGCTGTGTTGATTCCTTAGGAGACCTTTGAGGAAGGAATTGTTCCAGGCCTGTCTAATAACTTTTTGTGACTGCTAGTAGTCTTTGGTGTTCCTTTGTTGTTGTTGTTGTTGTTATGTGCCGTCGAGTCGGCCCCGACTCATAGCAACCCCTCCTTGGGTTTCCGAGGCAGTATCACTACGGAAGTAGGATTGCCCAACCTTCCTTCCGAGGAGTGGCTGGTGGGTTTGAACCGCCAGCCGTCTGGTTAGCAGGCAAGTGTCTTAGCCACTATGCTACCAGAGCTCCCTGGTGTTCCTTTACTGCATGTAAATATATCTTTACATGGGGTCTTCTCCTGTGTATGACCCTGTTTCCATGTCAATTCTCCCCTTGAAGAGACATCATTCCAAAGGGATTAGGATTAGGATTCAGCCTATGCCTGGTGATATCTTCAAAGAAAACACTATTTTCCAAAACCAAAAAACGAAAGTCACTGCTGTCAAGTCAGATCCGACTCCTAGTGACCTGTTCTTGGGTTTCTGAGGCAGTATTACTACGGAAGTAGATCTCCCAATCTTCCTTTCAAGGAGTGGCTGGTGGGTTTGAATCGCCAGCCCTCTGGTTAGCAGCCAAGTCAAATGGCTTAGGCACAAATCAAGTCATATTCACAGGTACAAAGTTTAGTATTTCTACATATCTTTTTTGGGGACACAATTCAATCCATAGCATTCATTTGTCAAGGGCTTTGTTGTCAGGACTATAATTCATAGAGGGATGAGTACAAGTTTCTTCTGTATCTTGTGTGACAAAAAAAAAAAAAAAAAATGCAGATTTACCCTTAGGATTCACTTTGAATCTTCCCTTGCTTTGCAGAGATTTAGTAGGTTCTGATGGAGCTGGACTCCTTACCATGAAGACAAATCCTGTTCCTAGCCATGGGTCTCTGTATTGAAGATTCCTCACAGGGTCTCAGGTTCTTCTTCAGTAAATGTGCATGAATCAGGGAAGAAATAAAAAGCTAGTTACATGACAATGGTCTTAAGAAAGTCCTTTGCACACATGAGCAACTGTTCTTCCCTTCTGCATTTCTTGTGCTCATTTATTCGTTTACCCCTTTTTTTGGTCAAGGATCATGAAGCTCACAATGCAGTCAAAATCTGAGCCGTTATTGAAAAATGTATATTTAAGATGTTTGTAATGCAAGTAACAGAAAATCTGGTTCAATCAAGGCCAAACAAGATGGAAATCTATTTGCTTACAGGTTGCAAACTCCCAAGAAGTATTTGCTTAGACAGGGTTTCACCCTCGGCTCAGCCACTGAGTTCCTTCTATTGGAGTATTGGCTTCATTCTAAAGCTAGATCCCTTCATAGTCACACAACGGCCACAAGCAACTCCCAGAGCTACTTGCATCCTTGCTCAGATCCAACAAAAATGGGACAGTGCCCCAGCAGTCCCATATAATGCCTTGGGTCTAACTCTGGTTCAGGGTCAGCACTTCTGGTCTAAGCAGATCTAATCAGTCCTGTGAGTGGAATATGGGATGTGCTGATTGGCTCAGCCAAGGTCACATGCTCCATTCTAGAGGCAGGTGGGAGTGTCAGCTTCACAGGAAGGACAGGAATTTCTAAATGGAGCCTGGAGGTTGGGGAAAAAGAAAAGAGAGATACCAAGAACTGTCATTCCAGGGAGAGGGCTTTGACAGAAGTATGCTCAGACACCACGGGAGTACAACAAAGGGGCTCCACTCTGTCTGGGAAGTCCCAGAGTTTTCTGAAAGAATAAACAATGAAAATGGAAAGAATTTGAATTGATAGCACTGGAAGCTGCCTTTGGTTAGAAAATGACGAAGGCATGAAATTAGTGTCCCAGAGATGAGAAAGCAGAGAGCAGACTTCATGCCAGGACTGAGGGACTGTGTGTGGGAGTGCCTATCTGTTTCTCAAATGCTCAGAATGTAAACAAAAATATTTGAATGGGTCTTAAGAGAGCTGTTCATATGACTATCTGGTTATGAGACCTGTATAATACTGAGCTATTTCATCAAGATAAGAGTAGCCTTGGTTCCGAACAATCTGAATCTGAGTCTCAGCTCTACCACTCACTCATTCAGCATGGCCTTGGGCAAGTCACTTAACTTCACCACTTAATCTTTTCATCTTTAAAATCTGTATAATGGCACTTTCCTTGCAGAGTTACTGTGAAAAGCAGAAATGATATCTCAAAATACCCAGCATGAAGCAGGCATAAAGAAACATGACTATTGTCATTTAAATGGAGCTGCCTCTCTGGCATGAAATGAGGTCAGACCGGGAATGTGCACCTTCTGGAACAGCCTGGCTTTTGACAAGATGTGAGCAGCCGATATAAACATTTGGGAGCACCGATGTTAAGGCCTGCTGATGTGCCTGGAGCCTCTGCTCAGGCCCATGCTGTGTTTCCCGGGATTCACACTGCTGGTTGATGATCCACTAGGAGAGTAAGAGTTAAATGTGGTGCTCAGCTGGAGCAACTGTGTGGTGGAAATAGATTTTATGGTAAGGCTGCTTCCTGCCTTTTTTGCCCTCAACCTGGCTCTGGTTCTGCGTTTTTCTAGTTATCATTGTTTTTATCATTATTTTATTTTAATGTGTTTCCAGTAAACCACCCAAAATACTTGTTGGGAATAGTTAGAGTTCACTCAATAATGTCACTAATTGCCAAGAGAGTATGTAAAAATTTAATCATTCTCAGTACAGAGAACTCTTTCTTTTAAAGCTCATCTCGTTTTTCTCTTAGGCATTTGGAGTTGAGAATAATGCTGCTTTTTTTCCCCAAGACATATTTTCATCTGAGGCAATTCTTTGTTCTGTCAAATGAGATTTACTTTCCTTATCAGACAGAAATGTGGGCTGAAGAAAATGATCTCATTGCATATGATCCTGACACAATACGCAGGGCTCCAGACTGAAGTAAAATTTGATTTTACAAATGACTTAGGAAACCTCTTCATATTTGAACACCTGTGCAAAGAAACTCTGTTTGGAATCCCCACAGTTGTTAATTCCTTGGTGGCACTACAGGTGTGCTCTTGCCCTGATGGTACATGAATGCTGAATAGGGAAGAGGTGGTTTTCCGGCTCCTCCTGCCTCTTGCTTTTATCTAATTTTTTTTTTTTTTTTTTTTAAGATAACTTACTGAAGTCAGTAAACTTTAAAATTTCTCTGTATAGAAAAGCACAAATCAGCGAACAGCTCAGAATTTTCACAAGGTATAGAAGCAGCATCAATATTCAGAGGAAAAAATTAAATAAAACTTTATTAGAATCTCAGCAAGCTCTCACTCCTCCCAGCCACTATATGTTGCCAAAACAGTAAGCATAACCTTGCTTTCTAACACCATAGGTTTTTGGTTTTTTTGTTTTGCCTGTTTTTGAAAACTGTGTAAATGAAACTATTCAATATGTACTTTTTTGTGTGTTTTTTTCATGAGATTCAGCCTGTGGTAGTTCAGTTTGTGTGTCAACTTGGCTGGGCCTGCTTGAGTGGCTGGCCAGCTGGATGCAGTATTCCCCATGATGAGACTGGTGACAGCTCCATGGTGCAATCTACTGTGAGCAGCTGAGTAGCTGCCTTAGGGAATGTGGTCTGCTTCCTGTATATAAGGAGAAGCCTTGGGGAATGGTCTCGAGCTTATGGCACACTTGGATCCTGCATGTAGCCGTGTCATTGTTCAGCAGCCTGCCCTGCTCTGCTGACCTTGGGACTTACAATGGACTTAAATTAATGGCCTTCTGTGTGGTTTGGTAACATGGAGACTGTGCCATTTTATTTGTTGACCTTGGGCTTGTTAGCCTCAGCAGCCACTGCTGCCGAGTGAAGAGTTGCCTCTAGCTTCAGTGGACCCGGAGCAAGAGGCAGAGCTGAAGCCTAAGGTCAAGGGGCTTTCACCCAGCCCCTAGAGCCTGGCACTTTGAACTTGGACTTAAAGCCTCCAAACTCTGAGAGAATAAACTTCTATTTGTTACGGCCATTCCATTTGTGGTATATTCTTGTTAGAACAGCACTAGGTAACCAGAACATAACCTCATTGCTACATGTAGCCATTCTGCTAGCCTTAATATGAGCCATCCCAGAGGTGGAGAAGGGAGATCTAACTTCTCTCAAGATAGAAGCAGAAGGCAGCGCTAGACTACATCCTTGGACCTGAGATGCCTGCACTCAGACAATAGCAGAGAGACAGCTGGAGCAGACGCAGCAGAACCAAGAGACTGGTATGAGGTGGAGTGGCAGGTTTGCCAACCCATGGAGTGAGAAAACAGAGTGCCTTTAGACAGGAGGCTTGCTAGCACAGCAGTGTACACCAATTGGCAGAGTTAAAAGAGCTTTGTAACAGAAGCCAGGCCTAGAGGCCAAGGGCCAAAGAGAGGCATACCTATAGGCATGGCCCAGGGGAAGTTGTCCTGACTAAAGAATTATGCACTAAGAATTCCAGAATCTGAATTGTAACTTGGTTTTTCCCTAATGAACCCCATATTTATGAGTATTGTCTGTGAGTTCTGCATGGCCATTGCAAAGAATTGTGGAACCCAGAGGAGAAAGAGTGTCCTGGGAGGGACAGCTGGTGCCAGAATTGGTAAAAATGTTGAGGGTGGTAGCATGTCTGGCCTCAATCTCATAGGAACCAGCCTTCAGCTGTTGACGCTAATGGAGATTCTCTCCTCCTATGTGAAGTTAGAGGAGGTCAGGGGACCCCATCCCCATGTCCTTTCTGCACTAGTAAACAATTTTTCAAAGTGGCCGTACCAGTTTACACACTCACTATCAGAATATGAGAGTTCCACTTGTCCTACATTCTTGCCCATACTTGCTATTGTCATTCTTTCTTATATTAGTCTTTCAGGTGATGACTAATGAAGGTGAACTCCTAATCATATGCTCATTGGTCATTTCCATATTCTTCTATTGTGAAGTGCCTACTTAAATCTGTAATCTAGCAGTAGTAGTAGCATCAGACTTTGTCTAACTTCAGGGAGAGAGATGATAATCAAGACCAGCATGAAGCTGATTCCTAGGAGGTAGAAGTTAGACATACCTCTACTTTCCAACCTTTTTACCAATTCTGACACCAGCTGTCCCTCCCACGGCACTCTCTACTTCTCTGCTTGCTTTCATAATTTGTTCCATGACCACATGGAACTCACAGAACATACTTATAATTATGGGGTTTGTTAGGAAAGTAACCGGTTATCATTCAGGATCAATACCAACTTGGAAATAACAGAAATAACTCAGGAGACAGGATACAGTTTGTCAATCAGGACAGTTTCTAGTCAAGACAGATCTCAGTTCCTTCTCAACCATGCCCACAGGCAGGCAACACATGGACCTCTGCCACCCCCCCGCCAACTCATGCTGGGTGCCTGCTGCCAGTCCCCATTTGGGCAAGTGTTACAGCTCTTTTGGCTCTGCCATCAGGTACTCAGTGGCACTCTATTCTGCCATCAAGCCTCCTTCTTGAAAGTCCTCAGCACTCACTCTCATAAGTCAGAAAGCCCACTGCAGCCACCTTGTGCCGGTCTCCTAATTCTTGCTGCTTATGCCATCTTGCACCTTCTCATGCCATCTTGAGCTGTCTTGTTATAGCTCTATCTTTCTTCTGTGTCTAGGAGGTTCTCAGTCCAGGGACCTGGGTCCAAAGAATGTGCTCTACTCCTGGCTCTTCTTGATGGTGGTGAAGTCCCCCCCAGCCTCTGTGAGATTGGCTGTTTTATAAGCCTATTTTTCCCAACAAGACCAAAAACTGACCAATTCCTAATTTAGGCCATAGTCACCTTATTTACATACTAAACTATTTAATTTCAGCAAGGGTTTTATGCACCTTATATGCATAGTAAACTCTGATCCCTGTAAAGATTGCCCTAGCAAATTGTCTTGGCATTATTATAAACCCAGGACCAGAAAGGCCATATATAAAGAAACTTATTGTATCCAAATAAGTCACTAAAGCTTTTTTAATTCTTTAGTCCTACCACAACATCATGAAGATATTCTTCTATGTTATTTTTTAGAAATTTACTATTTTTTTTAATTTGTTTGCTTTACATTTATGTCAATACTCCATATGGAATTGTGCATGAGGTAGGGGTTAAGATTTATTTTATTCTATATAGCTATACAATTGAACCAGCATGACTAATTAAAAAGACCATCGATTTTCTACTGGTCTGAAGTGTTGCTTTTGTCATAACATCAATTGTTCATATATGTGTAAGTCTGTTTCTAGACTCCTTAATATGATATATTATTCTATTTGTTTCTTTCACCAATTAATATGATGTGGATTTGGAAACATACAACTGGATGCTCTGGAATGCATGACTACAGGTTGGCTGTGGCCTTGGCATCAAGGCCTGAGAAAGCAAAGCTGACTAATGGAAAAAATTCACTCTAAATATTAACTCTAATATTATAACCAGAAAGACTTATAGAGATCATTTAACATAATCGTCACATTTTAAAATGAGAAAGTATGTTCCACCCAGGAATGGATAACTTCTGTTTATCTTTTCAGATCTACTCTTCACCTTTCTCCATACTGTTGCGCCCAAGAGGCAGACAACTATGTTCTGCATTAATGGGCTCCTTTACCTTCTGATATTCAAGTTGATTCAGCTTATAGGGAGCATTGTCCTGAGGATGGAGTAGAGTGTAGTCATATATTAGTTCCCTTAGCTCTCTACATGGACAGTTATGGATCTTGATGGTGGCCTCTCTACAGGACCCTCTACTTCCATATTTCAATAACCATTCATTTCTTTTGCCCCAAGCCTGGGGTGATAACAGTATCCCACTGCTACTAGCCTTAAGATACTACTCTAGGATTCTGATTGTACATAGTTGGAAAATGAGAGACAAGACTTAAAGAAGGGGCAAAGGGCACCTTCCATCTGCCTTTTCAGGAAAGTTCCAAAAAGCTGCCACATGACATTTCTGCTCACATTTCATTGGCCAGAACTTAGTCACATGGCCATACCTAGCTATAAAGCTGAGAAATGTTCTAGATAGCTAAATGCCTAGCTAAAAATGTTACCGGCATGGGAAAGTGGAGACTGTTTGTTAGGGAGTAGCAAGCAGTCTCTATCACTCATGCCATTTAATTCAAGTCTAGTCATTAAACATGAATGAGAGCCACTTGGGGCCATTTACAATTCTGAAAATCAGAGCTGAATAATACATGGTCCTGGTCCAAACTAATGCAGGACAGTGATTCTTTCCTTCATCAAATGACTCTGTTGGTCCTTGTGCTAGGTACTAGGGGATTCAGGAGTGAAAAGGAATGGGTTCCTGCCCCCAGAGAGATGACCAGGAAGATGTACTCCTAAATTAGTTCTTAAGGAATACAGGTTACCAAGGAGAAGTGTAAAAAAGGAGGGAATAAAAATGGAAAACTAGTTTCTGAAGGAAGTCTAAGAATTTACCATGTGGATAAGTTGGAGAGAAACCTTCCAGGCTGCAGAAGTAGCACAAAAAAGACAAGAATTTGGAAGGATTCCAGTGAGCCTAAGAACATAACCTTCATGGAAGGAGGAGGTAGAAATGAAGCTGGACAAGTCCACAATGGCCAAGAAAAACAGGACCCTGTGTGCCACCATACCAGCTTCCCCTTCTGCCATACATGCCCATGGAGGGCTTCCAATAAGTCACAAATAAGAAATAATATAACATCAGGAAATATATCAAGCTCAGACCCAAGTTATGAACCAACGAGCCATATCTTCAGATTTCAGCTTCCTTCTGGGCTTGAACAATTTGAAAATATTTTGTAATGATGGCCTAACTCATTCTCTGCCTTGGGAAGGGGGAAGAAACACAAGAAGGAGGAGAATCAGAAGGATGCTCATCCACAATCAATATTTAGAAATGGCTCCAAATAGTTTATGTGACAATAAAATGAACATTTTAAATGAAAACGATTTCATGGACACGCACACACACATGTGCGCACACACAGAGGTATATTTTGGAAAAGAAGAGATAGGATGTGTTAATTATCACTGGTGACTGGAACGCAAAGTTGGAAACAAAGAACAATCACCAGTAGTTGGAAACTTTGGCCATGGTGACAGAAATAATGCTGGAACTTGCATGGTAGAATTTTGCAAGATAAATGACTTATTCATTGCAAACACCTTTTTTCAACAACACAGAAGGCAGCTCTACACGTGGACTTCACCATATGGAACACACAGGAATCAGATTGACTACATCTATGGCAGGAGGCAATGGAGAAGCTCAATATCTTCAGCCAAAACCAGGCCAGGAGCTGATTGTGGAACAGACCATCAACTGCTCATATGCAAGTTCAACTTGAAGTTAAAGACAATTAAAACAAGTCCCGAGAACCAAAATATGATCTTGAATATATCCCTCCTGAATTTAGAGACCATCTAAAGGATAGATTTGATGCATTGAAAACCAATGACTGAAAACCAGAAGATTTTGTGGGATGACATCAAGAACATCATCCATGAAGAAAGCAAGAGGTCACTAAAAAGACAACAAAAGAAGAGAAGACAAAAATGGATGACAGAAGAGACTCTGAAACTTGCCCTTGAGTGGAGAGTAGCTAAAGCAAATGGAAGAAATGACAAGATAAAAGAGCTGAACAGAAGATTTCAAAGAGTAGCTCAAGAAGACAAAGTCAATTACTATAATGAGATGTGCAAAGACCTGGAGTTAGAAAATCAAAAGGAAAGAACACGCTTGGCATTTCTCAAGCTGAAAGAATTGAGGAAAAAAATTAAGCCTCGAGTTGCAATATTGACAGATTCTAAGGGCAAAATATTGAATGATGCAGGAAACATCAAAAGAAGATGGAAAGAGTACACAGAGTCACTGTATCAAAAAGAACTGGTCGATCTTCATTCATTTCAGGAGGTGGCATATGATCTAGAACCAATGGTACTGAAAGAGGAAGTCGAAGCTACAATGACGGAATTGGCAGGAATTGATGGAATACTCATTGAGATATTTCAACAAACAAATGCTGCACTGGAGGCACTCACTCGGTTATGCCAAGAGATTTGGAAGACAGCTACCTGGCCAACTGACAGAAAGGATCCATATTTGTACCTATTCCAAAGAAAGGTGATCCCACAGAATGTGGAAATTACAGAACAATATCATTAATATCGCACGCAAGCAAGATCTTACTGAAAATAATTGCAGCAGTATATTGATAGAGGACTTCCAGAGGTGCAAGCTGGATTCAGAAGAGGACGTGGAACAAGGGCTATCATAGCTGCTGTCAGATGGATCTTGGCTCAAGGCAAAGAATACCAGAAAGATGTTTACTTGTGCTTTATTGACTATGCAAAAGTATTTGATTGTGTGGATCATGACAAATTATCGATAACATTGAGAAGAATGGGAATTCCCGTTGATTGTACTCATGAGGAATCTGTACCTTGACCAGGAGGCTATCGTTCGAATGGAACAAGGGGACACTGCATGTTTTAAAATCAAGAAGGGAGTGCGTCAGGGTTGTATCCTTTCCCCATACTTATTCAATCTATATGCTGAGCAAATAATCCGAGAAGCTGGACTATATGAAGAAAAACGTGGCATCAGGATTGGAGGAAGAATCATTAACAACTGAGATATGCAGACGATACAACTTTGCTTGCTGAAAGTAAGGATGACTTGAGGCACTTACTGATGAAGATTGAGGAACACAGTCTGCAGTATGGATTACATCTCAATATAAAGAAGACAAAAATCCTCACAACGGAACCAATAAGCAGCATCACGATAAATGGAGGAAAGATTGATGTGGTCAAAGAATTCACGTTGCTTGGTTCTACAGTCAACGCCAATGGAAGCATCAGTGAGGACATTAGACAACATGTAGCACTGGGCAGGTGGGCTGCGAAGGAACTGTTTCAAGTGCTGAGGAGCAAGGATGTCTCCTTGAGGACTAAGGTGTCCCTGACACAGGCCATGATATTTTCAGTCACCTTGTATGCATGTGAGAGCTGGGCAATGAATAAGGAAGACCGAAGAAGAGTTGATGCTTTTGAGTTGTGGTGCTGGTGAAGAATGTTGAAGGTACCATGGACTGCCAAAAGAATTAACAGATCTGTCCTGGAGGAAGTACAGCCGACATGCTCCTTGGAAGCAAGGATGGCCAGATTTCGTCTCATCTACTTTGGTCATGTTGTCAGAAGAGACCATTCCCTGGAGAAGGATGTCATGCTTGGTAAGGTGGAGGGTCGACAAAAGAGGAAAAGGCCTTTGATGAGATGGATTGACACAGTAGCTGCCACAATGGGCTCAAGTATAGCAAGGATCATGGAGCTGGTGCGGGATCAGGCGGTGTTTCGTTCTGCTGTGCATGGGGTCACTATGAGTGGGAAATGACTCGACAGCGCCTAACAACAACAACAACAACTCATTGTCCAGCTTTCACATGCATATGAGTCTGTTGAAAATACCATGGCTCGGGTTAAGCGCACCTTAGTCTTCAAAGTGACATCTTTGCTCTTCAACACATTAAAGAAGTCTTTTGCAGATTTGCCCAGTGCAATATGTCATCTGATTTCTTGACTGCTATTTCCATGGGTGTTAATTGTCGATCCAAGTAAAATGAAATCCATGACAGCTTCAATCTTTTTTCCATCTAGGGTTTTTCCAAGTACCAATAAATGCTGTGAAGGGGATAAAATGGGATTATGTATTAGAGAGTAACTAAAGATTGTTTAAGTAGGGTAAGAGGAAGTTCTCCCTAAGAGGTTATGTTTAAGATCTTTTATTGACTTTCTATTGTTACTGTAAAACATTAGGCCAAATTTAGTGCCTAAAACAGTAAAGATTTATCATCTTACAATTCTGGAGGTCAAAAGTTCAATATTCACTGAGCTAGAAGCAAGCTGTCTTCTGCATTCCTTTCTGGAGACTCTAGTGGAGAATCTGTTTCCCTGCCTTTTTCAGCTTCTAGAACCCACTGCATTCCTAGGCTTATGGCCCTCTCACTCAACTTCAAAGCCAGAAGAGTAGCACTTTCAAATTTCTTTCTGACTCTGACATTCACTCTCCTACCTTTGACTTTCACTTATAAGGACCCTTGTAAATACATTGTTCCCAGTCAGGTAATGCAGGACAATTTCATTTCAAGATTCTTAATCACCTTTGAAAACCCCTTTGGCCAAATAAAGCAATACATTCATAGGTTCCAAGGATTTGGCCAATATTCTGCCCACTAAAGACTTAAATGATGGGACAAAGGCAGCCACATGCAAATCTTGGGGGAAAAGCATTCCAAGCAGAAGGAAGAGTAAGTGCAAAGGCTCTGGGATGGTAGCGAATATGACACATTTAAGGAACAGAAATATAGAAACAAGATTACATCTTCAGAGTGTAGTTTTCTCCTAGTTATAATTTGAAAAGGAGACTTGTTCCATGGATCTAGAACATCTCATCAATCAGACAGAAACAGACCGAGGCAACTTGAGTCAGAAAACAGCTGGTGTATATTGCTTGTAGATTTGCTTTGCAGTTTATCTCTGACATTTTGCCAAACATTTTCATAATCTTATAGTCTACAGAAAAATCAGAAACCAAGTGTTATTTTTAATACTTTTGAGATCTTCCACTGGAAGCAATCATCTTCGGATTTAGCAATGATTTTTTAAAGATGTACCACCATTTATCTATAGCTGAAGGAAGATGCAATATCAAGAATGAAATGGTATTTAAGAAAAGGTTTAGGGTGTTTATGCAACAGATGTTTCTTTTACCACATGAATATGTATTTTTTAAAATCAAAACATCCAGTTTAAATATTGAAGTAAAGTAAAATAAATCCAACTGCATTCCACAAATCTCACAGACAACATGTATTTAATATTCCAGATCAGCAGAAGAGTGTATTCAGGAGAAGGTCAAAACTTAAATTCTCGAAACTTTACTTTTTGCTGTTGTTGTCTCACACTACACAATACAATAATTTTTCCCTCAAATAAAAACTCATTTTTATCTGTTAATATTCCCAGGTTTGGTGAACCTAAATCACGACTGGAGTCCTTGGGTGGTACAAATGGTTAATGAACTCAGCTGCTAATGAAAAGGAATTGCTGTGAGTCAGACTCAACTGCCAGGCAACTGGTGATGTACCTACTGAAATGCTAAGGTATACATTCTAATAATAACTGTCACCACCATTGTAATAGTGCTTTGTATGTGCTATTATTATTAGGTCAGAAAAATAGAAGAGATTTCAAGAGACCTCCCAGCAGTCTTAGCCATGCCCTCGCAAAGGCTTCTGATCCTGTGACAGCACAGTGTGTGGTGCAAGGATCAATTGACAGGGATCAATAAGGCTCACTCATCCCAGAAAGATTCACTGATGCAGAACAGTCAACAAATTGCTAATGTGTAAGCAAGAGACAGGGTGCTGAGGTCCACACCATCTCAACAAACCTAGCACTTCGTGCTTCCTCTTCTTCTTAAGGGAACAACTCACTATTTTTGTTGTTTTCTTTCTATTGTCTTTACTTCATTTTAATACTCCTAATTTCTTTAAAGGATCTCTGACAGCATAGTGCCTAAGGCATTTGACTACCAACCAGAAGGCTGGCAGTTCAAACCTACCAGTCATTCCTCAGATGGAAGACTGGGCAATATACTTCTGTAGAGATATCACCTCAAGAACCCAAGGAGGGGTCGCTATGAGTAGCAGTTGACTTGATGGAAGTGAAATAAATTTCTTTAAATGAAAGGTTTTTAAAATTCCATGAAAAAGACACCATCATCCTAATATTTTCTTCCCAGTACCACCACTGTTAAGTTTTTTCTTTTTTCTTTTATTTTGGGGTGTGAGTGGGAGGGTCTTTTCAGAATCTTCTCTCTTTGTAATGTAATATAGGAGAGCATAGTATCGTATGACATCATATTTATTTTCCTCTTGTGAATGGTTCCACACTGTACACATTGTTGTGCAACTTGCATTTTACACTTTGCTCCACATCCCGGGCACCCTTCCATGGCAGCAAGTCAGCATTTTGAAAGTGCCCCATCCAGAATCGCAGACCTCATTGTTTCTCTGTGGTTCGCTGCTTGTGCCTAAAGAAGAAAGTTGCTGAAATGTGTCCAGACTGTGGCTTTCAAGAGAAAGGAATCTATTGTGCATAAAACTGACTTCATCCCAACATATGACTTTGCTTTGGCAGTTAATATATTATTTTCCTTATCACATCATCTGAGATAATTAGAGGACTTTGAAATGTCACCTCCATTTCTTTCATTGCTCATGAACAGTACTCTCTCAATGCTTTCAAGTTCATCTTCTCAAGAAATATTCATTTTGACACCCAAGGACAAGTAATTTCTCTAAGAGAATATATGATCAAGTGACATAAAACTTGGATACATTACCATAACTTATGAAATAAAGAGATCACCAGTACTTGTGAATTTACAGGACTCTAAGAAAACAGCATGAATAATTTTTTATAAATCAGGTGGTGTTGATTCACTCTACTTTTAGGGGCATGTGAAAAAAAGTATGAATTCTCCTGGTGTCTTTGGTAGTCTCCCCTTCAAACAGGGTGTAGACTTAAAATAAGGGATTAAATTAAACTTTTATAAAAACCAAACATGATTTAGAAAATAAATGGTGGATCGAAATTAATGTCCACAAAAGGTTAAAAGCTTGCAAGTGGCCATCTAAGATGTAACTCTTGGTCTCTCCTCATGTGGAGCAAAGAATGAAGAAAATCAAAGACACATAGAATCAGTCCAAAGGACTAATGGACCATCAGAACCTCAGCTTAATGACCCTGAGACCAGAAGAACTAGATGGTATCCAGCTATCAGTGCTAACCACTCACTCAACTCACTGCCTTCGAGTAGGATGCAACTCACAGAGACCCCTCCTTGGTTTTCCGAGGCAGTATCACTATGGAAGTAGATTGCCCAACCTTCCTTCTGAGGAGTGGCTGGTGGGATTGAACTGCCAGCCTTCTGGTGAGCAGTCAAGTGCGTTAGGCACTACACCACGAGATCTCAGAGGTATCAAAATTGCAGATCTTGGATAGATGGGAGAAAATTGTGGAACATAACTCAAAATCATAAAAAAGACTAAGCTTGCTGATCTGGCAGAGTCTGGTGAAACCCCTGAGACTATGGCTCTGAGTCACCCTTCAGACCTGGAATTGAGCTCAGTCCCATGGCTTAACTCTCAGATAAACAACAGACAGCCCTACAAGCTGAACACCTACACCAGGGAGATGTACTCCTTAGAATAATCAACCATGCAAGATCAGAAGGGTACCTGGTGCACAGGATAAAAGGTAGGGAAAAAGAAAAATAAGTTTTAAAATTTGAGAAAAGAAAAAATTAACATTCACAAAACAAACAAACAAAAAACTTGTTGCCATTGAGTTGATTCTGAATCATGGCAATCCCATATACTACAGAGTAGAACTCCACAGGATAACCGCGGCTGTGATCACAGATGCAGGTCTCCTGGCCTTTTCTTCCACGGCAAGGCTGGAGGGCCCGAATACCAACGTCTAGTTTAGTAGTTGAACATAAGCCATTTGCCCCACCCAAGGACTTGGGAGTCCATAAAGACAGTGAATTTCCCCCTTTCCTTTCTGAGCAAAGCAGATCTCAGCCTGGCCTTTGTGCTCTCAGGAGACAATGTACTACTCTTCATGGAATACTCATTCCATGAACCCAAGGACAGAAAGGCAGAACTTTTATCCATTTATTTTGTCCAGCTCCAGCCTTGGAACTTTCTAAAAACAAAATTAATAAATCTCTCAGTCCTGACTTTGCTTTGGCAGTTAATATATTATTTTCCTTATCACATCATCTGAGATAATTAGAGGACTACAGATGAGGAGAGACAACTCAGGGATGCCCGAAGTAGCAAGCGGAAAGAGCAGGAGAAAGGGGATAAAAAGCCAGGAACCC
>NW_006921883.1:4281637-4290609 GCF_000298275.1 Orycteropus afer afer | reverse complement strand
GGGATCAGGCAGTGTTTCATTTTGCTGTGCATGGGGTTGCTATGAGTCAGAAATGACTCGACGGCACTTAACAACATCAACAACAACAACTCAGTCCTGGAAAATGTCACACTCTCCTAAACAGGAAAAATGCAACCTGAAACATCTCCTTTCTCACTACCAGCAGCTGTCCTACCTAAGGAAGATACTTCTGATGATCTCACTATTCATCGTCAAGCAGACATCTTCCTGTTTTGTTTTGTTTTGTTTATTAGTAGCAGCTTTTTTGAGATGTAATACACCTACCATACAGTTCACCCAGACTCAGGTTTTAGTCCAAGTTTCTCAATTTCACTAGGCCCCAGTCTTCTCACCTGTAAAAATGAGGATAGCAATAACATGCCTTTCTAAATTTTTGTGCAAATTAAATGTATTCTCCTAGACTATTCCACAGCATACAGTAAATGCTGAATATATGAAAGTATAACAGTCATAATAATATTTTTGCACATACCCAACTTTGTCACTGAATTTCATGATCAATCAGATCTCTGACTCATATTCCTCTTGACGGACAGTGGAAACTTAATATTGTCAATTTATGGAAAATTCAGATACCAAATTCAATTCAATACAATACCTTGTCAGATCTTTGTTTTAAAACCTGGTCAGTGAAAGACTCTGTTCATCCTCTGCCTTTTGGGATGGTTTCTGGGTTCACCAGAGAGTGCTGTGCCATTGTGGTGAGTCAGTGTCTACAGGTGCTTCTGCTGCAAAGACTCCTTTTTGCTCTCTTGGGATGAGCAGTGCGAGGAGATTAGTGTCGCTGGGATCTCAATGGTCTCCTCTACCATGTTGGGTCCCATCAGCTTCTTGCTCTTACTTTTGCTGTCCCCCAAATATTCAGTGCAGTAGGAAACATCTGCAAGGACTTCAACTCTCAAAAGGTCTAGGAAGGACAATTGTTCACTTCAACTCTTGAACTCCAAACTGCAAGCCCTCTCTGCACGGCCGTGGAGATAGGAGGGGAAAGCAGTATGCTGTACCTAATACTCTTCCTTTCTCCAAAATCTCTCTACCGTCCTTTCTTGTTCACATTCACTAGGCAAAAAAAAAAAAGCTCTCCTTTTCGATCTGCTGGTTTCCATGAACACCTCTTGTCCTGCTCACCGTAGGCAAGTGGAGACCCCCAACTGGAGGTCTAAATGGAAGGGGATCCTGAGAAGGAAAAATGGAAAACTCCATGTAGGTTGATGTATCTCATTCGTCACTATATCCACGTTGATATTCCATATTGTTCTATAGCCTTATGTGTCTGATAGTTATCTTACCTCCATCACCACAAAACATCCTCCATTTCCTTCTCTAGGTATAGGCTTATTACTTATCTTTTTCTCTTGAAAGATGAAATATGAGTGAGTTTGCACTAAGTAAGGGGCAAACTGGGTAAATCTCAACTATGTGCATGCATCCAGACCCCAAAAGGTAGTAACCGATCCAGTTCTCACCTTCTCTCTTCTCCATCCGCCTTGCCAGCTGCCTAAGCAGCACTCTCTCCCATCCTAGCCACCTGGAGCTCACAAGTTAGATGGATAGCATCTGTCACACCAGCTGTCCATACCTTCCTTCTCTGACCCTGGCTCCCTGGGGCCAGGTTAGAGTACACAAGGGAAAAGGGCACAGTCTTTCAAACTGCCAAATAGACACACTCCAGCCCTTACTGGCTCTAACTGTCCCATGGGGCACTATAATTCACTAGAAGAACTCACAAAATCTCACAGAGAGTATACCATACTTACAACGACAGATTTATTACTACCAAAAAGAATATAAATGAAGGAAGAGATGCATAGGGTGAAATCTGCAAGGGGTCACAGTATGAAATGTTCATATCTCCATGGTTGAGTCCCCCTCCGAAGAGCAGATATTCTTGCCAACCAGGAAGCTCATCTGAGCCTCAGGATGCAAGGCTCCAAAAGCCTCCCCATGGCCATGATAGATTACATCATGCTTCCTGAGGCTAGTCAGCATCAGATCAACAAGTGGTCTCTCTTGCTCTGGTAGCCCCCACTCAGTAGACTCAGGTGTGGACTGGCTCTCAGAAACCAAGATCAAAGACCAAATTGTTTTCTGCACTTCACAGTATTCCTAATTCTAGGTTTTAAGACTCTTTGTCCTCTTTTCTTGCTTCCATTCTTTGTGTCTAATACCCAATATATGAAGTGCTGCCCTATGGCACATACTGGTTTTTCTTCCCACTTTCCATGTTTCTCAGAATTCTCCTTCGCTCTGCAACTACCATAGGAGCAGCCATGTTGCAAAACACAGCCCTGTCCCCTGATTAGAGTTCATTAAGAATTTGCCTTGGAGACCAGAGAGCAAGTCTTCAGTGACTAAAGCTAAAAAAATATAAAACTCTGAGGCTGCCAACAACCATGTTTCTACTGAAGAAGAAAGCAGTGTGTCTCAGACAAAGCTGGCATCCGAGAAGCAGAGGTGAAGCTGAGAGAGAGAGAGAGAGAGAGAGAGAGAGAGAAAGCTGGTGGCATTCCACCCCTGTCTCCCTTGGTGCCTGGCTGTGACTTGAATTCCAGGAAACTGTGGTGACAATCTGGTACATACCTCTTTTTGCTTAAGCTGATTCATAATAAGTATGTGGAATTTGCAACTCAAGTTCCTAGCTAATACATTCTCCAAGATTCATGCACTATGATTTTTAATAGTAAGTGGAATGCTGCTATTCTAAGTAAGTGACTATGTACTTACCAGACATGGGTACAGAATCCGGAAAAGAGTCTTAATAAAAATTAACCTTAGTGAAAAAAATATATAGTAAGTTTTGCTGGAACATTCTTTCTTAAATGAAAATTTATGCAATCATAAAATGCTATAAATTAATTTCTTTACTTTTTAGATTAAAACAAAAATAATTGAATAGGCAACTTTTATCTCTTATGAATATATGGGAATGTTCACTCACTTAAAGACATACATATTTCCTTCATTAAAATAAGGCATTTTTCAGAGTTGATTAGAATGTCTTGTGAAAGTGAAAATCATTCTATTATTTTTTCATTAGCATTATTTTCAAAGAAATATCAGTGCTTTTATAAGATTCAAATGCCTGGCATGTTGCCTGAGAAAATATTTGCTATTTAGTGTATTAACAGTAATCTTTTCCTGTCTGCCCATTACCACATTTTGTAAAATTTCTGAAAATAATTACTTAGTTTTAGTTTTGATTTACATACTTCTTAACGGTTTCCAATTTATCTAAAAGATATAATCTCAAAGGGTACCAGCTTTATGTCAGAAAAAGATAAGCAAATAAAATTTGATGTTGGAGATTAAGAAATAAATTCAGCATAGTATTTTGCATACTAATTGGAAACAAATTAATCCAGAATTTAGTGACTTAAAATGACTTTAAACATTTATTATCTCACATGGTTACATGGGTCAGGAATTTAAGAGTGGCTTAGATAAGTGGTTTAAGCTCAATTTTTCTCAGGAGGTTGTTATGGATTGAATTGTGTCTGCCCAGAATATGTGTCAACTTGGCTGGGTCATGATTATCAGTAGTTTGGCAGCTATGTAATGATGTAATTTTAGCAGTTATGGCTGTAATGTGAATTCATGATTGGATGCTGTGGTGGTTAAGGTTGTTTGTAAACTCGGCTGGGCCATTGTTTTGAGTGGCTTGGCAGCTGGATTTAATTATTCTCCATAATGGGAGTGTAATCACCTCCAAGGTAGAGTCTGCTGTGAGCAGCTAAGTAGTTGAAGGGGAGTTACCTCCAGAGTGCAGGCTGTTTCCAGTATATGTGGAGAATCTTTGGGAAAGATCTCTAGGTTTTTGGCAAATGTTAGGCTGTGTTGTCTGCTGATCTTGGGATTGTTCCTGGACTTGAACCAGTGACCTGCCTTGTTGCCTGCTGATCTTGGCATTGTGCCATTTTACCTGCCAATCTTGAGTTCATCAGCCTCAGCAGCCAGCAGATACACGAGTTAGAAGACGCCTGCAGCTCCAGTGGGCCTGGAACAAAATGCAGAGCTGAAGCCCAAGGTCAAGGATCCTTCACTCAGCCCCTAGAGTGGGCACTGTGAATTCAGACTTCTAGCCTCATAAACTGTAAAAGAATTAACTCCTGTTTGTTGAAGCCACTCACTTGTGGTATTTCTGTTATCGCAGTACTGGAGAATAACACATATGCCATTACTATCAACCATTTCTTCTCCATTAGGAGAAGTAATAAAAGAAGTTAGATATTTCCCATTATTTGAAATAGTCAACTGGTGATAAGTAAAACCTCTGTGACAACCCCAGGAGTTAGAACTCAGAGTTGCATGTCTCACAAAACATTACCTGGTTCAGTGAGCCGGGTTTGTAAATCTCCAGGTCATGCAGAAGGATCTCAAGACCCTCGTCAGAGTTATCCACAGGAAGAAGTGCAGGCCACGTACCCTGGCTCTAACCACCAGTTCCCCACTTACTCATAGAGAGGGAGCACAGTTGGTAGTGCTTACAACAGGAGCTTGTTGAAAACAAGTTGTGGTTTTGCCCTGTGTTTGGATTTCTGTTCAGAGAAAGGCACTTCCTCTTGTGTCTGCAAGAGCCAAATAACACATTCTGAGTGGAGACAATTGAGGTAGGAAACCTAGTGTCGGACACATGAGAAGATGGCAGGATCTCAAAGTTTAACATATCTCGGAGCAAGAACTCATGTGACTGTACAAGGTTTTGGGATTGTTTTTGCTGCATTGTTTACTGCTGGAATTACAGTATGATGGAAACACTTAGTCTTGCATTTATGTGTAGTTTATTATGCTTGGCAATATACTCTTTAGTACTGGTTGAGTGCATGCTAACTCATGAATTCTTCAGAAGAAGGCAAAATATTAAAAAAAAAAAAAAAAAAAATTCCAAGCCTCTCCTTGTCTTTTCCTCACTGCAATTGACTTAAGGCACTTGTGAACAGTGACATGTGCACCCAACCACTATCTAGACAAATAGATAGACCATGAGTATGAGGGAAGCTGAGTCTTTTTGTCTGTTTCACTTCCTTGTTAGTATTCACCAATTAGGTTATTTTGGTCTACTTTAAGGAAGAAGAAAATTAGATCTTAGAAGACCATTTCAGAAAAGCAGCAGGATGAAAAAAAAAAGTTAAATTTATGACTCTTGGAGAAAGAAATAAAATTTTAGATTTTGTTTGAAAAACCTATGTTCCCATTCCCAACACCATTGGATCCATAAGCATTAGAGGAAAAATATTTCTGGAGTTTCAGCATGCACAGTATATTTATTCTCTCATTTCTTAATTTGGCATTTTATTTTAAGAAACAAATCCAGTAAATATTCTTTAAATGAAAAGAAAAAGCATTAATGGATGCCAGAAAACAGTTTCTCAGCCAGGCAGCCAAACCACAACTATCCAAAAATATGATTCCATTTTAATAATATAATGAACTGAGGAATATCAAATAGAAATAGAAAGAGAGGGAAAAATTTTTTATTTATTTTGAACATCTGTCAAAAGAATTTCCAACTACAGATTGTTTGGAGAAGATATATGAAGAAATGTACCTAATCAATGAAGAATTCAGAATCCAGTGTTAACAAAATAAAGGAGAAGATATTAGCTATCAATGAATCCTAAACCTTCATATGGCTTAGTTGGTCACCTACCTTGAGTCCTTTGAAATTTACTTACCATCTAGTAACTGCATTTTTCCCATCTATAAAATGAAGCCAAGAAACACATATCATGAACTGAGAGGTTAAATATTCCAGAGGGTGGAGACATTATGGCTGTGACCTGTTTTCTGAGCACTAACTCTTTCCCTGGAGAGGCCAACAGGCTGACTTAGTCCCACAAAGGAAGGCCTTTATATCTCTGAATCTAGGTGAATAAGCAAGAAGCAAAACAATTCATAACTTCTCAGGGGACATCTCTTTGAACAAGTTTTTGTAACATGCCTGCAATCCAGGAGGGAGGGTTTAGGCTCTGAAGTGCAGTGAATTAGTATGGATCTTCTTGCCAGGGTCTTTGAAACACCCACCAGATGCTGAGAGGAACTATGTAAATGTGAAGTGCTTTGTGGCCCACCAAAAGGATTAGATAGTTTGTTAATATTGGAAATAAGGTACATGACACCCTTGTGGAGGAGGAGATAAGGTGTATGGAACCCTAACGTGGAGATTGGTCAGTTTTGCCTTTCCCCTGGGTTTAAAATGAGCTGTCCCAGAGGTGGAAAGGAGGAATCTCACTGCCATCAAGACAGAAGGAGAAGTGGGAGTACAGCATATCTTTGGACCTGAGATCCCTGTGTTGGACCTCCTTGGCAGAGAAACAGCTAGGAGGTGGCTGCAGCTGAGACAGCAGAACCAAGAGACAGAGTGGCAGATGTGCTGGTCCATGGAGTGAGAAAGCTGAGTGGCTTTGCACAGGAGGCTTGCTAGTGGAGTGGGGTGCAACTCTCAGCAGAGCTAAAAGAGCTTTGCAACACTTGCCTGAGCAGGCAGAAGCCAGGCCAAAAGGTCAAGGGCCAAAGAGAGATGTGCCAGAGGACAGGTCTGTGCCAGAGCAGAGGGTGTGGTGACTGAAAAATTGTACATTGAGTGTTCCTGAACCTGAACTGTAACCTGTTACTTTCCTAATAAATCCCATAATCGTAAGAATTGTGTGAGAGTTCTGGAGGTGATTGCAATGAATTATTGAATCCAGTATATAAGTAGAGAGTGCCATGGGAGGGACGTTGGTGTCAGAGCTAGTAAAAAGGTTAGAGGGTGGCAGTGTGACTGACCTCCACCTCACAGGAACCAGCCTTAGGCTGATGCTACTGATGGTGATTCTGTTTCCTCTTGTGAAGTCAGAGGAGGTTGGATGACAGTGCCTCCATGTCCTTTTAACAGACACCTCATCTGTTTTTGCATAACACCATGGGTGTATCTCTATTATTGCACTTAAGCAAGTTATTATAATGCAATGCAAGACAATGCAATACACAGGATATATATGTCCCCTCTTTAGACTATGAACAATTCAAGAACATGGGTATCTTTATATCCCTGGTGCCAGCATAGATACTAGCACTTGAATTAACTAATTTACACCAAGGCTTATTTTCTTTATATCTGAAGAACTGAGGTTACTTTAGCTGTTCTACCCTATGATTATATGATTACTATGATTATAATTCTGATCATGTTTTAGTACTACACAACAGAATGCATTATTCTTGAGAGTACATCAAATATGCCATACGACTTACTTGGTAACAGTTATAAACAGAGAAACCAGGGTAAATATGCTAACTATATCTAGACTGTTGTTGTTAGATATAATTGAGTGATTCCAATTCATAGAGACGCCTACACTGTGCTTCTTAAACTTTAATGTGCATGTGAATCACCTGGGGATCTTGTGAAAATATAGATTCTGATTCCATTGGCCTCTGAGGTAGTTGAGATTCTGCATAAATTTTCAGATTATGTCAATACTGCTGGTTCACAAATTAACAATCTGGATCCAGACAGGGGTTTGTTTTTTCCTCCTAAAAGGTAAACCTAGGAATTAGGAGTTCAGGGCTGGTATCATGGTTGCACCATATTGTCAGGGGCCCTGGCTTCTCCTATTTTTCTATTCCACACCTATCCTAGATGTGCTTCACAGCCTTGAAGTCTCTTCTTGTCCTAAGATGGTGGTTGCTAATCATCATGTTCATATTATAGTCAGCAAAGAAGAGGATCACAACTTGTATGTTAGTCTTATTGTGGTGACTTGTGTGTTGCTATGATGCTGGGAGTTATGCCACAGGTATTTAAAATACTAGAAGCGTCACCCATGGTGAACTGGTTTCAGCAGAGAAGACAGACTAGGAAGAAAACTCTAATGATCTACTTAAGAAAACTGTTATTATGTTGTTGTTAGTTGGTTTCAACTCATGGTGACTGTGCAATGTGGAATCATCTTACTTTTGATCCTGGTTCCGAAGCTCTGTCTGGTATGAAGTTTAGCAGGATTGGCTGGGAAGCCCTGTTCAAGAACTGACTTTCACCTGGATTGACTGAGGGACTCCATCCAGTAGTTGACCTTTACTGAGATTGGCTAAGGGGCCTTCCCAGTGACTGATAAAACCCCTAGATACACAGAGGCTTAGATGCAACCTCCTGATCAAGGAAACCAGGAGGAGAATGAATCCTTTTAATATGGGGACCCTGTGTTGAGAACACCCCAGACCAATGATAGAAGTAGTGGCTGCAACAGTACCAGAAAAGGCAGAGACAACAATCTGACCTAGATGGTGGTAGCAGAGTATGTACCCAAGAGCTGTAACACTCTGAGAGCAGCAGCATTCCCCAAACAGGAGACCACATGCAGAGGAGGCATCATCTGCAGAGCAGGGACCATCCAAAACATGGCCAGGAGGAGCCAGAAGTCAATTAACGGGAGCAGCCAACAGTGGAGCCTGCCAAGTGATGTCACAGGACAGGACTTAATCATAAGTATTGTGTGAAAGTGTGAAGTATTGTTTGAAAGTATTGTTTGGAAGTTTTCTGATGGTCAAGAATGAACACTGATTTTCAGGAAGGGTAAGTAGGTCCCATTTAAGATGTAAATGATTCCCCTTGAGATGCTGAAGCCCTGTCATGGGACTCTTCTTAAACTTCAACCTATGCATATCTTCATTTCTGTTCATAACTTCTGTTATATTAAAGTTGCTATTGCAGATATGGTGTTTCCATGAGTTCTCTGTAATAGTTACAGTGAACTATCAAATGCAATAGAGAAAGAGTGCCACAGAAGGAATGGCTGGTATCAGAAATTGTGGAGAAGTTGGAGAACGTGGGTATATTTGACCTCTACAGGAACCAGCTTTGTACTGATTCTTAGCCTTAAGGTTGTCCTTTCAATAACCTCATGTGTTATAGAGTAGAACTATTCCATAGGGTTTTTCACAGGGTTTTCACTTTCCCTAGGTAATCTTAA
>NW_006921883.1:4279247-4280287 GCF_000298275.1 Orycteropus afer afer | reverse complement strand
TATGTTTTTACATTTGGGTTACATTGCTGACTGCATCAAATTGGAAGGAAGAAGGGGAAAATGGATATTGGATAGGCACCAATAATCTCCACTATTAATTGATGAGATTATCAAGGAATCTTATTAGTAGTCAGTCATCCTTGGCCTTAATCACAGGACTGTGCCCTAATCCTGAAAAGATCACATCATTACTCTGTTAATTTACATATGAAAAGTAATTTGTCTCATTTGTGCCAAGTTCTGTCTCACAGGTTCTCTGATTTCCCTTCTCTACTGAAGCCATCATCACTCTTAGTTTAAAATGTGAAGGAATTTGGGTGGAACCAGTAACAGCTAGCTTCACACCCTTACTGCTTCGTTTTTGGAGTAATATTAATTTTCAATGCTTAGTTTGGTTCATGTTTTATTTGCAGACTTGGGCTCTGGGATGCTAGGGAAATACTGCTCCTGTGATATCAACCTTGCTCAAGGAGGCCAGCAGGCCTTCCAGCTTATTGTCCCTGAGGTTATAGCTTATAAAAAATGAGTAAGTCCAAAGGGGATGTGCTGTTTTCCCAGCCCAGTGCCAATTCAGTTCATTCCCTGATTAACAGTGGAGTCACCCAAGGTGAAGAAACAAATCACAGTCCAATGATTTCAGCCTGAGAGATCACATTCTTTTCCTGGCCGTTTGCCCAAGACTTCCAGGGAGCAAGCAGAGACCAAAAGCAATGTACATTCCTGAAAGGGAGGTTTCTAGAGCAATTAAAATGAGGGCACCTGCCTGAGGTCGGCAAGTAATAAATAGATAAATAGAGGAAACAGGCTAGTGCCTTCCCACATGTCCTCCCTGTGCTCTGGGCCATGAAAGGGGAGATAGGGGAAAACTCAAATCAGAACCAGGCAAGAGAAAGACAGTAATTTGTTTTCTTTTCTTTCTTTTCCATAACAAGGAATTTGTTCCTCCAAAATTTTGTTTTGAAGGAATAAAAACAATTTTGGAATGGTGAATAAATATAACATGTTCTATTATTACTAGGACTTCATTCCTTGGAAATAAT
>NW_006921883.1:4266791-4275374 GCF_000298275.1 Orycteropus afer afer | reverse complement strand
TCCAATGGGATTCAATAGAAGACACCACCAATAGAGTGTCATTGCCACTAAACTCAGGAACTGACAACTCCCTTAATCTTTTCCTAATGGAGTTTGGGCCTGCAGCTCACCTTCACTTACTGCCCAATTCCATTTTGACAAGGAATATCCACTGCTATGGAGTTCATTCCAACTCATTAGCAACTCTATAGGACAAAGTAGAACTGCCCCATAGGATTTCCAAAGCTATAAATCTTTACAGAAGCAGACTGCCTCATCTTTCTCCTACAGAGCAGCTAATGAGTTTGAACCATGGACCTTTGGGTTAGCAATGTAATACTTTAACCACAGCCCTACCAGACCTAAGGAATGTTGTTGTTTTGTTTTGCCTCTCGTTGAGTCAATTCCAACTCATAGCAACCCTATAGAACAGAGTGGAACTGCTCATGGAGTTTTCTAGGCAGCAATCTTTATGGGAGCAGATGATCAGGTCTTTTGTCCTTCAGAGCTGCTGGTGGGTTCAAACCATGGACTTTTTGGTTAGCAGCCAAGTGCTTAACCACTGTGACACCAGGGCACCTTGTGCTTAAAGATAAAGGGGAAAAAAAAATATGAAATACTCTCATTCTTTCAATGTTCATGGCAAATTATCTGGAGCTATACATTAATGACCCACCACTCATCTGCAATTTGTCACACTGCGGTGACTTGCATCCTGCTGTGAGGCTGGAGGCTATTCCACCAGTATTTCAAATACCAGCAGGGTCACCCATAGTGGACAGGTTTCAGTGGCGCTTCCAGACTAAGACAGACTAGGAAGAAGGACAGGGTCATCCACTTCTGAAGAAATTGGCCACCGAAAACCTTATAAATGACAGTGAACTACTGTCTAATATATTACTAGAAATTTTCATGAATATCAGTAGAGCACAGCCTTCAGTATGGATTACACCTCAACATAAAGAAAATAAAAATCCTCACAACTGGAACAATAAACAACATCACAATACAAGAGAAACTATTGAAGCTGTTAAAGATTTCATTTTACTTGGATTCACAATCAACATGCCTGGAAGCAGCAGTCAAGAAATCTGACATGGTATTGCACTGGGCAACTCTGCTGCAAAAGACCTCTTTAAAGTGCTGAAGAGCAAAGATGTCTCTTTGAAGACTAAGGTGTGCCTAACCCAAGCCATGGTATTCTCAATTGCCTCATATGCATGTGAAAGCTGGGCAATGAATAAGGAAGACCAAAGAGTTGATTTCTTTGAATTGTGGTGTTGGCAAACAATACTGAAAATACCCTGAACTGACAGAAATGTGAACATATCTGTCCTGGAAGAAGTGTAACCAGGACAAGAATGCTTAGAAGCAGGAATGGCCAGAGTTTCCCCTACTTTGGTCAGGTTGTCAGAAGGGACCAGTCCCTGGAGAGGATATCATGCTTGGTAAAGTGAACGGTCAGAGAAAAAGGATATGGCCATCAGCAAGATATATTGACACAGTGGCTGCAATGATGGACTCAAGCATAGCAATATTGTGAGGATGACACAGGACTGGGCAATGTTTCATTCTGTTGTACATGGAGTCACTATGAGTCAGAATCAACTTGATAACACCTAACAACAAAAATCTAGATTAATGGCAATAGTATTACCCTGGTCAGTGTGTACAAATCAGGGTATATCTTACAAGTCTCAGTCATAAGGATCACAGCATAAATTTATTTGAAATGAGAAAAGTACAAGAAAAGCAGAAAAAGGAACCCAGGATCACATAATTTACAAAGGAGTAATTAACAAAAAGTGGGTACATTAGACTAACAGATCAACTATATCCTGTTACACATCAAATCTACTAACAACAACATAAACACAGGCAATTTTACAGGCAATAAATACAGACAATCTCTTTTGGCAGATGTCTATTATATAAGACTTTTATAACACACATGGGTGGTTTAATAGATGGTAAATCATCAGAAGCAGTGACAGTAGTTTTAAATGTGATACTTTTAAGATTTCTTTCCAAATTTTTTTCATAATCACAATTCTCATATTACCATAATAGTGGCATTTCAGGTTACTTTTCATAACCATTAAGGAGGGTACAGTTAGCTCCAATAGTAACCATCAATTTACATTCTTCACAGAAATTTGCATAGCACATTTGGTCAACTCTCCTGCTCTACTGACAGGAGAAAAAGACAAAATTCAAATTTTTTCATTGTTTCTCCACTGAAAAGGGAAAGAATAAAGACTAAAGAACAGCAAAAACAGAATAGCTTTCATGAAACTCGTATTTTCTATATTCAGGCAACAACTCAGTATTTCATGATTATCTTTTCCCATTCTACGGCCTTTTCTTAAACACAAGGGTTAATGAAATAAGTTGTAACTTGTAATACAGAATTCAACTTCACCAGCTGTTATGGATAAGCCTAATATTTTCTTAGGTACAAATGCAATAATTGACCATCTGCAGAAGCATTTTAGACAATTTATAAGTTGCATTGATTTTAGCTCTAAGGTGTATTTTTATTAGAGATGGACCACTTTAAATAAAAGGAGGGGGGTGGAATCAATCTGAAATCTTTCCAAATACAGGTAGTGAACACCACAATAGTACCATGTGTATGACTCAGTGGTCATTCTCATCACTAAACTCTAAGAGGCCCAGGTCCAGAAAGCCTGAAGATCCCATTTTTCTAAGGGAAGTGCTAAGCACAGCTTACCAGGCCACAGATGAGCTTTGTTTCTTAGTCAGGGCTTATCTCTGCAGTTACAAGCAAAGACTCAGGGCTATAGGGTATGAGTATGAATCTTGGATAAACAACCCAATTTAGGTAAGTTAGTAAAAATTTCTGATAAAGCCCAGATACTGAGAATATCTGTAACATAAGACTTGAAAATAGTTCTACCTTCTAAAGTTGTTGATGGTTAAATTACTTGGGGTATGTTGTATTTGGAGCCACCATGGCACAGTGACTAAGAGCTTTGTTGCTAACTGAGAGGTTGGCAGTTTGAACCCCTCAACCACTCTGTGGCAGAAAGATGTGACACCTGCTTCCATAAAGCTTTACAGCCTCGGAAACCCTATGGGGCAGTTCTGCTCTATCCTATAGGGTTGCTATGAGTCGGAATCAATTTGACAGCAATGGGTTTTGGTTTTACACTATACAAGTATCCCCGGCTTTTCGAAAATTCACTTTACACTACTAGGCTTTTACAGAAGACTTACACCAGTACCTGTTTTTGGTAACTGAAATGAATCTGAAGAGGATTTTTGAGGGGGAAAAAAAGGTGAAAAGTGAAACTAGCATTCAGCGTATATTTCGCAATGAGCTGTGAATGAGGCAGCACACCCCAAGGAGTGAAACTGGTGTCACCTCGTTCCTTTCCTAGGAACTACACTCAGCATCTCAGCATCAAGCCACCATAGCTTTGGACTGTGTCTGTGAGATTCTGTGCTTTATTTTATTTTGTGCATCCCTTAGCAAGATGTGTCCTAAGGTATCAGAAAATCTTGAGAGTTCATAAGCGTATTATGTTTATTGTAAAACTAGATGTAATTAAATGTTTTTATCATGATGAATAAAACAAAGGCATTATGTATGCATTGAACTTGTCTGAGTCTACCATTTGTGCTATTTACATGCAGAGAGAAAGAATCTTGAAAGTTGCTGAAGTTACTATTGGTTGCTTTTTTGTTTTTGTTTTCACTGCGTATTAGTGTTTCAGGGCTATTCATAAAATTTTCCAGTAATACATCAGACAGTGTTTTAGTGCTATTCAGAAGGTTTTCCATGGCCGATTCTTTGAGAAGTGTATGGCCCCTTCCTTCTTCCCAGTCTGTCTTAGTCTGAAGCTCTGCTGAAATCTGTCCACCATGGGTGACACTACTGGTATTTGAAATATTGGTGGCATAACCTCCAGCCTCACAGCAACACACATATATTATTATTATTTCAGATTTTATGTGTTATTTAGTGTGATTTTGTAAGTTATTTTTTGGGTCTGGTAATGCTCAAAAATTTTTCCCATGCAAATTAATGACAATTGCTTTTTCATTTTACGCCATTTTGACTTACCAGATGTTTCAGAGGAGCACTCTGCTTTCAGATAGCAAGAAACTTACACGTTGTGACTAAGTTTGGTGCATAATAAGTCATCAGTAAATACTAGCTACTATTATTATTGCCAGTGCTGGAGCTGACATTGGTTTTTCCCAAGTTCATTCATTCATCTATTTATTTAAGATGAATTTATTGACAACCTACTATATTCCAGCTATTGTGATAAACCACAGTTTAAGGACAGTTGTTTTATATAAACTGTAAACACATAAAGGAGTTCCGGTGGCATAGTGGATAAGGCACTTGACTGCTAACCCAAAGGTCAGCAGTTCAAACCCACCAGCTTCTCCATGGAAGATGGGGCAATCTACTATGAGTCACTATGAGTTGGAAACAACTCAATGGCAGTGAGTTTTATTTTATTTTATATATATATATATGAGCTCTGGTGTCATCGTGCCTAAGGAATGTGACGGCTAACCAGAAGGAGGGCAGTTCAAACACACAAGCCACTCCTCAGAAGGAAGTTTGGGAAATCTACTTCTGTAGTGATACTGCCTCAGAAACCCAAGGAGCGGTCGCTATGAGTCAGATCCTTATGTGTATGTATGTATGTATATATATATATATATATATATATATATATATATATACACACACACACACATACATACAAATAAGGGTTCCAATGTATTTGTTTTTCTGAAAGTGTTTTAACATACACTCACACACACACACATATACACATCCATTGCCATCAAGTAGATCCTGACTCATGGTGACCCCTCTGTCACCATGTGACCCCTCTGTGTTTCAGAGTAGAACTTCTCCATAGGTTTTTCTTCGCTGTAATCTTTACAACAGCAGATCAAGAGGTATTTCTTTCACAGCACCATTGGGTGGATTTGAACCACCAGCCATTAGGTTAAGAGTTGAGTACAAACTGTGCCACCCAAGGACCTATTGCTATGAGTTGAGTCTGACTCATAGTGACCCCATGTGTGCAAAGCAGAACTGTAGTCCATAGGGTTTTCAAGGCTGTGACCTTCTCGAAGCAGTTGGTCAGACTTTCTTTTGAGGAGCCTCTGGGTGAGTTCAAAGCCACTTGGGACTCCTTTTAACATGGTAAGTCTGCAAAAAAAAAAAAAAAAAAAGTATTTCCCTGGTTAGGAAAGACTCCAGTGACAAACCTTACCATTATCTCTGAGAACAAATTTTTACTGTCAGCCTCAAAAGGACTAGGGTAGGAAATTCACTCTAGGACTTTTACCACTTCATATCTAATTTAAAAAAAAAAAAAAAACCTCACTGCTGTCGAGTCAGGTCCAACTCATAATGACCCCTCCTTGGGTGTCCGAGGCAGTATCTCTATGGAAGCAGATTGCCCAGTCTTCCTTCCAAGGAGTGGCTGATGGGTTTAAACTGCCAGCCTTCTAGTTAGCAGTCAAATGCCTTAGGTACTACACCACCAGAGCTCCTACTCATATCTAATTAGATTTTGCAAAATGCAGACATAATATTTCTCCACATCACAGTCTTCTCTATTGAGGTATGCACTAAGACAAGACATACAGAATAAACAAAAGATGAAATATATTTTAAAAGTGACCTTATGTCTAGACAAAGTTACTGCTCTGGTAGCTGGTCCTGTGGGACCTCACCACAGGCCTTCAAATGATGGACTGTCTTGGTTATGAAGTCAGGTCATGGAGGGACGTAGCCAGGATTCAAAACCCAGCTTGTACCATTCCACCTAAGTGACCTTAGACAAGTTGCTGACTTCCACTATGCCTCAGTTTTCCTTATCTATAAAGGGGTAATAAAAATACCTTCCTTACAGGGTTTTTAGGAGGCTAATATGAAGTGATATATGTCAAACATCACTAAATATGCAGTAAGTATTAGCTACCAGTGCCAGTCAAGGAGCTATAATTTTTCCCCATGAGCCATTCTTTCAGATATAGTTACTCTCTTAAAAGGAAAAGTCTTTACAAAATTTTTATTTATTTATTTATTTTTTACTTTCAGCTGCCTCAAGCTTCATTCAAGTATGAGGGGTAATATTATACCCATTTCATAGATGAAAAACTGAGTATCCAAAAGTAGTTGTCTATGTTTACAAAACTCCTAAGTGTCACAATGCTTCTCGGAAGTGAGAATGGCCTGACTTCCTGTCACCTGCTTTGGATATGTTGTCAGAAGGGACCACTCCCTGGAGAAGGATATCATGTTTGTTAAAGTGGAGGGTCAATGAGAAAGGGGAAGGCCCTCAACAAGATAGAAAGATGGATGACACAGTAGCTACGGCAATGGGCTTACATATGGCAAGGATTGTAAGGCTGGTGAAGATCAGGCCACGTTTCCTTCTGTTGTACATAGTGTCACTATGAGTTGGAGCCAACTCGATGACACCTAAGAACAACAAGTGCCATAAAAATAGCACAAACTCAGATCATGTGACTCCAATTCCAAAGCCTTTTGTTTGTTTCTTTTATTTACCAGTGGACCAGTGTGTATGTGTGTTGGGGTGGGGGGCGGATTCATCAGTCTGCAAAAGCCACAAACTCTTCCAAAAGCATCATTGCCCCTATCTGAAAATGTACCCTGGTGGGATAGGTTTTAAAATTCAATATTATCTATCCAGCAGCCATTCTCTAAGAAAGCTTCATGGAGAGTTGGAATATTTGGAATACCAATGAGTACAGAATTCCAAAACAATAAAGAAGCCTGCATCTTACTAATTCAAGGACAATTGTGTTAGGCACAAGCATCATAAAACCAAATTGGTACAGAGATTTTGAAATGGGAGAAAACCCACACACTGTCTCTGCGCTCTATCTCATGGAAAACTAAGGGAAGTCTTAGTGATACTGGAAAGTAGTTGCGGGTTTCCTGCTGGGTGAAAGCAGCAGAGGCGACCAGAGTAGATTTCCGTCCTCTGAATCAGGGTTGCTCTTCCAGAGAGCTGTAGAAGAGAAGCCCCTCTGGAAGGCCAAGCACTATACTAGCTTTACTATACTCACTGCGATAGAGTCGATTACGACTCATAGCGACCGCTCCTTGGGTTTCTGAGGCGGTATCACTACGGAAGTAGATTGCCCAACTTCCGTTCTGAGGAGGGGCTGGTGGACCTGAACCACCAGCCTTCTGGTTAGCAGTCAAGTGGCTTAGGTACTATGCCACCAGAGCTCCCTAGGTTTACTATAGATGTATGTTTTAGAGATCTAGTCCAAGCAGGGTGTTCCCAAGAGTCTGTTCTGACACAACTTTATTTAATTACAAGGTAAATTCAACTGCCCTATTCCAGATCCTCACTCCACCCTGCATTTCTCATTTATCATTTTTGCTGAAGCCTGTTGCCTAGGGCTATTTTTATTATATTTTCATTCTATCCATTCTCCACTCCCTATCCCTGAAACTAGAGCACCTCTACCTCTCTGCTATTCTACTCCTCATTGTTGGTGTCAACTAGCAAAATCTATATTATTAGAAACTATCTTCTCATAAAATTCACACTAATAAAATATCTGAAAGTCCATTCTTAATACCCAAAAAGGTATTTTATTAAAAGAAATTCTATTGTCAACACTTATTCAAAGTGGGCAAAAGATTGATAGATAATATTTCACTCATGATTAATTCATAAGAAAATGATGAGAGATTGCTTTCAGATAAATGAAGATAGTTCTGCCCTTGCATTCCTTTTTCAGGCTCAAGAGTCTCAAATTAGTTCTCACATGCACACTAATCAATGTTTTCTGCCACTTATTGTCTTCACAGTAGACAGAAGGTGGAACAACCCAAATGTCTGTCAACAGATGAATGGATAGACAGTGTGAAACATACATATAGTGAAATATTATTCATCCATAAAAAGGAATTAAGTTCCAATACATGCTACGGCATGAATGAACCTTGAAAACATGATGCTTAGTGAAATAAGCCAGACACCAAAGGACAAATATTGTATGACCCCACTTATATGAAATATCTAGAATAGACAAATGCAGAGACAGAAAATATGTTAGTAGTTACCGTGGGCTGAAGAGAAGGGAGAATGGGGAATTATTGTTTAATGGGTACAGAGTTTCTACTTGGAGTGATAAAAATGTTTTGGAAACAAATAGTGGTGATGGTTCACAACATTGTGTGATTAATGTCATGGGATTGTACACTTGAAAATGGTTCAAATGGCAAATTTTATGTTGTGTATATTTTACCACAATAAAAAAAAATTGCACAATTCTCACATATTTAAACACTTCTATGGTGGTTCTTCCCTTTACATGTTCTGTTCATATTCCTGATCTTTTCTGGATTGGACCACTGAAGTGCATTAAAATTTCCACACAGTTAGCTTCTCCACACTGAACTCCATTTGCATCTGTCAATGAGTAGCTTGATCAAGTTGTCAAGCTGTCTATTTGGCAATTGATTTCATCACTCTATCTTAAACTCTGTATTTAAGATTAAAAGCATGCATTTGGTGAAATCCTCAACGTTTGATCTGAGGACATGTGTACAGGTGG
>NW_006921883.1:4265182-4265711 GCF_000298275.1 Orycteropus afer afer | reverse complement strand
TTGGTGGTGAGCTTTATTCCAGGCCCAGAATGTATCCCAGGACCATAGTATTGGGGGTCTCACCAGACTCCATCTGGCCAGAATTCTGGTTATTATTGAGCATTTGGATTTTGTTTCACGTTTTTCCTCCCACTCTATCCAGGATTTCCAGATTTGATCCCTTCCCAATTGATTGGCATTGGTAGCCAGGCACCATCTAGTTCTTCTGGTCTTGATGGCCATTGTGTGCTAGGGCTGATTGCTTCCAAAGGCCCTTGTTTTTTCTTTTTGCACTCTTATTCACTTCTGATGATAGGAGACCATTAGCTGCATCTAGATGGTTGCTTGAAAGCTTTTAAGACCCCAGTCGCTACTCACCAATGTAGGATGAGGAACAAGGCTTCTATGTATTTTGTTGTGCCAATTGAGTCTGATGTCCCCCAGTACTATGGTCCTGAGATGGTAGATCAGTTAGATCTCTCCCCCACAGTGTCTGGGTGTCTGTGAGGGATTACTCTGTGTCTGTCTTCTATTGTTTCTGCAGGGATTG
>NW_006921883.1:4258432-4260018 GCF_000298275.1 Orycteropus afer afer | reverse complement strand
CACTCTGCAGGGCAGATTCCTCTGTTTTTGTTACTTTTTCCCTGACCCTTTCTAATCCTGCTCCCCTGATTTTGGCGTGCTCTGACTTAATGAGCTGTTCAGAGCACCAGAATCTCTATTTCAAACACTGCACCTAGTTTTTTAGGCACTAAGATGCTAGAGTGAATTAGCATTGGGACTACTAAAGAGACTCCATTTTCCTTCTCCTGTAATGTCTGTTTAAATGGACATTTCACTTAGTAATAATAAGCAGGTTTTTGGTTTTTGTTCTTCCTTTTCTATTTTTGATGCAATCCTAGAAGTGGGAATTGTGGTTGGGATAGGAGGTAGGTTTGGGGTAAGAAGCAGAATAAAGGATGGGGAAAGACACAGAGATTGCATAGTATGGCTCAGGTATAAACAATACACATGCTTATTTGGCAGTTTTGTAAATATGCTATTAAAAGAAAAAGTGAGAAATGAGGTAGGAGTACTGTTGCACACATTACTCAGAACTTTAAAAAAAAAAAGCTAGAAGTTTAATGACTTGATTTGTTTCCCCATGCTAAAATGCTCCAGAGTCAAAGTGGCTGCATAAAAAAGACTGCATCAAAAATTTATGGACCCAGTTGTTTAATGCATAAAGTATTGTCATACTGTGAGAGTGAAAAATAAAGTGGGTAGAATTCATAAACCCAAGTCTCAGTTTAGGCTCACTTGTGAGTGTGCCTGCTAGGGAGAAAGGATGGAGGAGGGGAGAATACACCTGACTGAGCCTTCATGGAAAGCTACCAAAACTCTAGAAGGGCTAGAATTAGACATCTCTTGGACAAGAAAATAAAAATGAGAAATCCATGAGGATTCTGATACCCAGCTAAGCTTGTCTCCTAAGCTAGCATTTGTGTCAGTAAATTAAGAATGGAAAGCATTTAAAACTGAAGCTGCTCCTTACCTCTTCCCTACATGGTTGCTAATCAATCACAGCATTGTTTCCTGCTGAGCCAGGGAAAATCTTAGATTCCTTCTCAACATGCTGTTCCAGCTAGGTTTCCCCATGAGTGTTATCATCAGGACCAGCTACATAATTTGTGGGCCCAGTGCAAATTGAAAATGTGGAAACCCTTGTTTAAATACCACTAAGAAATTTCAAGACAGCAACAGTAGAGCATTAAACCAAGCATGAGGCCCTTCTAAATGTGGGCCCTGCACAGCTGCACAGGTCACACGTCCATGAAGTCAGTCCTGTCTGCCACAGATCTATTCCCTGGGAAACAGATAGTGAGATTCACAGGCTTATTGAGGTATGCTCTTAAAAACACACCTGTAAGGGGTAAGGGAAACCAGATTGGACAGGGGAGAAGGTGAACTGCAGTACAGTTGGTACACAGATCTCAGTGGATCCCAGTAGGAGCCCTAGAGCTGAGGCTGCCCATGTTGAGGGAAGGAACTTTTACACTCCCACCACATTGTCATTGATGCATCCTGCCCCCAGGAAAGAGTCATGACCTTAAGTAAGGCAGCTCTCTCTGGCTATGGGCAAGTCCCAGGGGTCCTCAACTTACCAATGGCTGGAAACATTAGTGACTCATCCTTAAAAGAAGATCTAG
>NW_006921883.1:4256281-4257522 GCF_000298275.1 Orycteropus afer afer | reverse complement strand
CCTGCTCAGTTTAACCTAGTTCAAAATTTCGTTGAATCCCAAATGAAGAAGGAAAATGCCTGCCACCCAATCTGAAAATTGCCCAGTACAGCTTCCTTGCTTCCACGTGTCTGCCATCACAAAGCCTTTCTGCTTATACAGAACTCTTCTGTGACTCTGCCAGACCAGACATTACCCAGTTCATGAACTGAAAAATATAGCTTGTGAGTTCATACACTAATTTAATGTGAAAATTTTATTCTAACAGTGTGTGGGGGGTGGGGTGACCCTTTTAGTCCATTTCATTGCCTACTCCTCATTGGCTTCTAAGAACCTCCAAGTAATCCCTAAAACCATTGAGTACTAGAAACCACTCTCCTACATACAAACTACTTTGCACAAGGCTGCTGTTGGGATCAAAATGAGATTATACCCATGAAATCAAAGCAGAAAGGATTCCAATGTACTAACAGGTGCTTCTCTGACTCATAATGCTTTCTGGACAAGTGAATCAACAATGAAATGAGTACCTATCTCCCAAAAAGACTGATGGCCTGGTGAAGGCAAAGTATGTGCCTTTTTCTCTTGGTGTGTTTGCACAATATAGTGCCCCAATAAATATTTGTTGACTAAAAAAACATGGCATGCTATGTCAGTACCTGTAGTAAATGTATGTCTAAACTCTAGGGGAGTTCTCAGTAACTATTCCAGAAGGTCTTCCAAAGGATCAACAGTAAAATGCAAAATTTATTGTTTCTGCCAGGCAGTCGAAGTTCTAGGTGCTTTACATGCTTAAAACACCTATGAAATGGATAATTATTATTCTACCCATTTTCAGATGAGGAAACTCAGGCATACAGATTTAAGTAATTTTCTCAAAATCATGTAGCTACTAAGTGTCAGAGATTGGATTCAAATTAGAAGGTCTTGCACCAGTGCTCAGTTTCTCAACCGTTAAACCACAGAAGTATACCCATTGTACCTGTATACAAGTGTACCCTGTGTAGCAAAGAGCTGTTGTTCGAACAGAATACTGCATGGTTTAAAATCAAGACAGGAGTTCATCAAGGTTGTATCCTTTCACCATACTTTTTCAAACTGTGTGCTGAGAAAATAGTCTGAGAAGGTGAACTATATCAAGAAGATTGTGGCATCAGGATTGGAGAAAGATTCATTAAGAACCTGTGATAGACAGATGACACAACCTTGCTTGCTGAAAGTGAAGATGACTTGAAGCATTTACTCATGAAGATTAAAGACTA
>NW_006921883.1:4255171-4256081 GCF_000298275.1 Orycteropus afer afer | reverse complement strand
TCACAACTAGACCAATAAGCTGTTGTTGTTGTTATGTGCCGTCGAGTTGGCCCCGACTCATAGCGACCCCTCCTTGGGTTTCCGAGGCAGTATCACCACAGAAGTAGGATTGCCCAACCTTCCTTCTGAGGAGTGGCTGGTGGGTTTGAACTGCCAGCCTTCTGGACCAATAAGCAGCATCACCATAAATGGAGAAAAGATTGAAGTTGTCAAAAATTCCGTATTACTTGGTTCCACAATCAACAGCAATAGAAGTAGCAGTCAAGAAATCAGACAACTTATGGCACTGGGTAAATCTGCTGCAAAAGACCTCTTTAAAGTGCTGAAGAGCAAAGATGTCTCTTTGAAGACTAAGGTGTGGCTAACCCAAGCCTTGGTATTTTCGATAGCTTCATATGCATATGAAAGCTGGACAATGAATAAGGATTACCAAAGAAGAGTTGATGCTTTTGAGTTGTGGTGTTGGAGAAGAATACTGACATGGACTGCCAAAAGAACAAACAAATCTGTCCTGGACAAAGTGCAGCCAGAATGCTCCTTGAAAGTGAGAATGGCCAGACTTCATCTCACCTACTTTGATCATGTTGTCAGGAGTGGCCATGCCCTGGAGGAGAATATCATGCTTGGTAAAGTGGAGGGACAACGATAAAGGGGAAGGCCCTCAACAAGATGGATTGACACAGTGGCTGCAACAATAGGCTCAGGTACAGGAAGGATTGTGAGGCTTGGACAGGGATGAGCGTGTTTTCTCTGTTGTACATAGGGTCACTGTGAGTCAGAGCTGACTCGATGGCATCTAACAACAACATATCCTAGATCAATGGACTTACTTAAGGTGTTTGTTGAAATATGCAAATTTGCAGGATTTACCCTCAGATTTAGGTTCACCAGGTCTAAGATAAACAAAAAA
>NW_006921883.1:4244954-4254706 GCF_000298275.1 Orycteropus afer afer | reverse complement strand
TTGAACCACCAGCCTTCTGGTTAGCAGTCAAGTGCTTTAGCCACTATGCTACCAGAGCTCCTAGAATAGGGCCCATGATTCTGCCTTCTTAACTAGCAAACCAAGTGATTCTGATGTCAGAAAGACTACCTTGTTTGGGGGAGAATATTTATTTCCAGGAGATTTGGCTCAATAGAAAGAACTGTGTATTTTCATTTTACAGAAACCATGACAAATCCCCTGACCCTCCCTGGCCCCTCTGGTGATGGGAGCACTCAGATCTCCATGTGTGGTTCAACTCCCTTCTCAACTGGCTGGCTGGGCTCCTGGGAAAGGCCACAGCACAGAGAGGGAGCCCACAACCTGCCACACCCAGCCTGCATTCCTCCTGCTTGTGTGGTGAGGAGTGAAGGGGGTGTAGTGTGACTGCCTCCAGGCCATCAAGTAGTACAGACAAGCTGGGACTGTTTGCAAGACCTGATTTCCATCCCCTGCTGGTGCCAACAGCTCCCTGCGGTCATGGCCCTCCAGATTCCTTCAGAGAAAGCCAATTTTATCTGCTAGACTTCCTTTGTTCTTCTGTGCTCTGTCTTGGCATCTCTGCCAAGGATATGTTTTGGCTGGATCCACTGCCTTGGCCTCTGCATATCTCTGGGAAGCTGACCTAACAGACACATGGTCCAGGAGGTGGGAGAGGAACTGGGGTTCCTGTCAACGTTGTCCCCCACAGAGAAACAGGCTTCAGGAGCCAGGTGCTTATTGGACCAGTGACCAGGATTTTTCTGAGGTTGCTGGGAATCCCTAAAGTTTTTTAGAGATTGGACCCCCTGGCAGGGGCAAAGGTACACAGGCGTTCTTGGGAAGGAGAGGAGTAGGGTCTCCTTGTTTCTGAAAAAGGGTCAATGTACAGTGTAATTTGCTCTGGCTCTGTTTGGGTTTTGGTGTAGGGCTGTAACTTAAAGGCCACACCCCTCATTGTCAATGACTGCCTAAAGGAACTGTAGCTATTCCTCATACACTTGCACAGCATCATTTTAGATTCAGGTCAAATCCTTGTCCTATAAGACCATTCAATCAAAAGTAATCTTGCTTTTCTCCTCTTGACTTCTAGAAGGACCTTCAGCTAACAGTGATTATCATATGGGTTGTTCAGATGTTTTTATCCAGGGACATCTTATATACTAGTCTATCAAGGAGAAGAGTAACTTTTCCATCTTTCTATTTGCCATAGTACTGAGAATAGAGCCTTGCATATATAGTGTTGTTGTTGTTGTTGTTATTTGCCATCGAGTCGGCCCCGACTCATAGCGACCCCTCCTTGGGTTTCCGAGGCAGTATCACTACAGAAGTAGGAATGCCCAACCTTCCTTCCAAGGAGTGGCTGGTGGGTTTGAACTGCCAGCCTTCTGGTTAGCAGTCAAGTGCCTTAGGCACTATGCTACCAGAGCTCCTGGTCATCTTTTCTTTGCATATATAGTAGGTGCTCAATAAATGTTATATTAATAACTGCCTTGTATAGAGGAGAATGTGAAGGCAGCAGTGGTTCAATGATAGAATTCTCACTTTCCATGTGGAAGACCTATGTTCAAAGCCCTGTCAATGTTCTTCACATACAGCAACTACCCATCTGTCAGCAGAAGCATGTGGGTGTTGTTAGGATATTGTACAGGTTTCAGCAAAGTTTCCAGACTAAGACGGACTAGGAAGGTATGGTGATCTAATTCCCAAAATCAGCCAATGAAAACCCTACAGATCACCATAATCCAATCCACAACCAATCATAGGGATGGCTGTTCATGAGTTGGAGGTTGACTCAGTTGTAGCTAAAAACAACAGAAGCATAGAAAAGAACAAATAGGAGCACATAGAATATAATATCTAGCATTTATTCTTCGTCAGGGAGAGAAGTGGAGGGAAATGACCAAATTGTTTTACTACTTGTAGCCCTTACAAGCATCTACCAAGTGAAACATCAGCTAGGGTGATAGCGCAGTCTAATGGTTGAACTTTGACTCTGTGATAGCGGATCATCCTTAAAACCATTCTGAATTTGTTCCTTTACAAACGAGCAAAATGCTGAACCTCATTCAGCTGAACTTTCACAGTTCTGTGAAGAGTTTCTTTAGCAAGACTTCTCAGCACTCAATAAAAAAGCGGCATCTCAACATTGCAAAAGAGGTCCTGCTGTTAGTTTTGGCTGGAAAGAACACTGAGTTGGCTCCAAATGGAGATGTCAGGATGAGATAAATGTGGGTGTATGATGTCACTGGAATGGCCTTATTTTCATCAGAAGTTAAATTCAAATACCCTCAGGGAGACAGGTTGTTTTGTTTTGCTTTGGATTACTACTACTTTTGAAAATACATTTTTTGCCTCAGTAGGTGACGGAATTTTCCAATGGACTCCAAGTTCCACGAAGAATGGCTTGGAAACCTGGACTTCTCTGGGATCCTGGAAAGAACCATCAGCAGTGGTTTGCAGTTGGAGCCCAGCTTCCTGCACCAGATGTGGTTTGGCACATCTTTTAAAGGCCATGAGGTCTTGGATTCAAGTGAATGAGTCACAGGTTACATTTTGCTCTCAGTAGAGTTGATGGACGCTGACCAGAGCATTCAGTATTTCCACTGACCAAAGTGATGGGGCGGGTTAGCTTTCAAAATGGGAAAGAGCCATGAGGGCACATCGTCCTCTGAATTGTACCCCTTTCTCCCCACTTCACACACACACACACACAGAGGTTCCCTCCATTTCTTCCTAAAGCCAAAAGCCATCTTGTGTAAGCAGTCTGGGAATTCTGCCTTAGGAGGGAGAGTGAACCCAGACTCTTCCACCATTTCTCCCACTGCTGTTCACAGGACATGGACCGGGGGTCTCCAAGCACAACAGAGCTGGGACAGATTTATCAAGTTATTCATCTCTAGAGGAAGACCCAACACAGTCATTATAGGCTGCCTGGGTGTTGTATACACAATGAGTAAAATGCACAGGAAGTCCCTGGGTGGTGCAAATGCCTAATGCAATTGACTGCTAACCAAAAGTTAGGACGTTCCAGTCCATCCAGAGACACCTTGAAAGAAAGGCCTGGCAATCTATTTCCCCAAAATAACAGCCATTGAAACCCTATGTAAAACACACATGAGTTCACCAGGAGTCAGAACTGACTCGACAATAATTGGTAAAATTGCATGGAATCTGGAAACAGATTCTCTGGGTTCAAATCCCACCACTGCCATGCCTTTGAGTCAGTCTTTCTGTGCTTTCCATTTCTTCTTCTGTATAATATGAGTACAAATTCCAACCTCATGGCACTCTTTCAAGGATGACATTAAATAATCCTTGTGAAGTGGTTAACCCAGCAAGAGCTTAATAAATGTCAGTTAATATTATTTCCTCTTTAGTCTTACAGGAAAGTCTAATATTCCTCCCATAATACACAAGTGGATTGATCACTCAGCTGGAAGTCATCTTGCCTAGAATGGGCTTCCAATTTCTGGTAATATACTCCTCTCTTAGTAATAATTGCATTGGACTGATATTTTCATTCTAATTCACAAGGAGAATGAAATGTTCATAAACTCAGAAAGAGCCAAGCCTTAACTGACATAGAAACTTTGTACAAAGTACCATGCTGGTTGCTGTGGAAAATGCAAAATAAACATTTAATCAATGTTTTAATTGAAATATTTTAATTGCATTATGCCCTGATTCAGTAGGGAGGAGACATACCACAGGTAAATGGGTTGTTGCTGTTGGTGGTGGTGGTGTTGTTAGGTGCCTTCAAGTCAGTTCTAACTCATAGCAACAGTAGGTGCAACAAAACAAAACACTGCCCAGTTCTGCACCATCCTCACAATCATTACTATGTTTGAACCCCTTCTTGTGGTCACTGTGTCAATCCATTGGAGGTTTCCTCTTTTTCTCTGACCCTCTATTTTACCAAGCATGATGTGCTTCTCCAGAGACTGGTCCCTCCTGGCAATATGTTCAAAGTACATGGGACAAAGTCTCATTTCTAAGGAGCGTCCTGGCTGTACTTCTCCCAAGGCAGATGTGTTCCTTCTTCTGGCAGTCCATGACACATTGAATATTCTCTGTCAATACTATAATTCAAATGTATCAAGATTCTTCTTCAGTCTTCCTTATTCATTGTCCAGTTTTCACATGCGTATCAGGCAATTAAATGATCATGGCTTGGGTCAGTAGCACCTTAGTCCTTAAGGTGGTATCTTTGCTTTTGAATACTTTAAACAGTTATTTTGCAGCAGAATTACCATTGTAATATGTCATTTGATTTCTTGTCTATTGCTTCCATGGTGTTGACTGTGGAGCCAAGTAAAATGAAATCCTTAACTACGTCAATCTTTACTCCATTTATCATGATGTTGTTTATTGGTCCAGTTATGAGGATTTTTGTTGTCTTTTATGTTGAGATGTAATCCATACTAAAGTCTATAGTTTTTAATCAATGGTTATAATAATTAATTACACTACTATCCTGAATCCTGTGCAAGTTTCAATCACAGTGACAGATCTTCAATTATATTTCAGAGTTACTAAATTTCATGTTGTTGTGTGCTGTCAAGTCAATTTTGACTCATAGGGACCCTATATGGCAGAGTAGAACTGCCCCATAGGGTTTCTTAGGCTGTAATCTTTATGGGAACAGATTTCCAGATCTTTTCCCCCACAGAGAGGCTGGCGGGTTTGAACCACTGACCTTCCAGTTAGCAGCCAAGCCCTTAACCATTGCCCCCCCAAAAAAAAAAAAAAAAAAAAAAAAAAGAATAAGAAAGAAAAACCAACCAGGACTCATCATTAATCTGTGTAAACCCAAAATTCATTATTGAGTCCATTCTGACTCATAGTAACCCAAGAAAGGCAGAGTAGAACTACCCCATAGGGTTTCTAAGTCTGTAAATCCTTATGGAAACAGACCACCACATCTTTCTTCCACACTAAGCTATATAAAATCAAGCCAAGCCAAACCAAACCTACTTCCATCAAGTCAATTTTCTGACTCATAGTCACCCAAATTGTTATATATTTAGATTCATTGTAAAAACCTCTATCATAGCTTATACTCTACACAGAAAACACAATCCCATGGAGTGAAAACTGAAATGGTTGAGTACATGGTTGGTGCAAACAGTGAATTTTGGAGGCCAGCTGAAAGATTAGAGGTTCAAATACACCCAGAGTCAGCTCCTAAGAAAGGCCTGATGATCTACTTCCAAAAATATCAGCCAGTAAAAACCCTACGGAACCCTGCTCTGACACACACGGGGTTGCCATGTGTCAGAGGTGACTTGACAGCAACTGGTTTGGTTTTCAAATGATTATGGCTAATGGTGGTGTGGAGTTCTCCATTTCACTCCCTAGATATGTAAATAGTCATTTCTCTCTCTCTCTCTTTCTCTCTTAGAGAAGTAGCTTTAGAACAATGAGAAGAACATGGACCTTAATCCATGAGTATCACTATACTTCATAGATAGGGAAACAGGTTCAAAGATATCAAGGGACTTTCCCCAAGAGCCAAGAGGCAAGTCTCAGGGGGAAAAAAATCTTGTAAGTTAAACAATGCTTTGTTTTGTTTTGTTTTTCCAGAAATGTTCTGTGAGCAGTAATGTATGGAACAGCATCCTTGCAAACCACAGGCATTTAATAAACAGCTACTTTGCACCAGCTATCATGCTAAACCCTGTGGGCTGAAAACAATCTGGTTTTGAAGGTGTTGACAGTGCAGGGGACACAAGTGTGTGGCAAAAGTATGTTCAGAATAGAGCAGATACAAAGGAGGAAGTGGCTGCTTCTCAGAAGGTGAAAGCAAAGGGTTTCCTTGAGAAGGAGACACATGAGCCAACTCATAAAGCGGAGGTGCTAGATGGCCATCAGGAGGACAAGGAGAGAGAAAAGAGGTCAGGCCAAAGCAGCAGCATGGGTTGAAGCTCAGAGTCATGATGCAGAGCCTGGCGGATTCAGAAAATACAAGCAGTTTCTTGTGACTGGAATCTCAGAGGAAGGAGACTCACTGAAAGATAAGATAGGAGAATTAGCAGAGTTCAATCATGGGTACTGCACATGCCAGGGATTGACACAGATTTATGTTTTCACAGTGTGTAGACCAGCTGCTTGTACAAGGGATTGGAGGCAGGGATATACTCAGTTGTAATAGAGCAGGCAACGGATGACGAATGCTTGGAATCAGGTAGTGTGGTCTTCAAGGTGAATGAGCAATGATGACATAGATGATGTTAAGCAGGAAGAGGTGACAGAATTTGCTTACTAGAGAAGAAGGAATGATGGAGGTTAAAGATGGCATCCAGGTTTCCAATTCGAGTGTTGGGAAGAATGGTGGTGCCATTCACTGAAAAGGGAAACCCAGGAGGGGGAGATGATAATATGATTGGCTTAATTATGAACTCTTGGTACCTTCTGGGATCTGGGTGGGAGCTCTGGTGGTGTAGTGCCTAAGGCATTTGACTGCTAAACAGAAGGCTGGTGGTTCAAACCCACTGGCCTCTCCTCGGAAGGAAGGTTGGGCAATCTACTTCCATAGTGATACTGCCTCGGAAACCCAAGGAGGGATCACTATGAGTTGGATGTGACTTCATGGCAATGGATTTGGTTTCTGGTTTGGTTTGGGATCTGGATCGTTATGCTTGACTTCTCAGACCTCACCTTTCTCTTTGGGGTGTTGCCTTTTCCCAGAAGTCCCTGGTGGCACAAATGGTTATGTGCTCAACCTCAAACCAAAATTTGGCAATTTGAATCCACTCAGAGGCACCTCAGAAGAAAGACCTGCTGATCTACTGTTGAAGGAGCCCAGCCATTGAAAACCTACGGGGAAGTTCTCCTCTGACACACTTGGGACCATCATGAGTCAGAGTCAACTTGAGGACAAATGGGACTCCTTTCACTCACCTTTCTTTTTAAGTGCCTTAGCTAATAATTAACTGTAAGAGAGGAAGGACAACATCCCAGCTCTATTTTCCAAATAATTACCCTGCAGTAAAACTTAAAGGCAACAGAGACATGATGTGGAAGATGCAGGTGCCTGCTGTTGGCCCAGTGCACACATAATTTCTCTTTGGTTATATGTCAGGGCCCAAGAGGTACCTGCTACATTTTTATGGTTGGGTAGTAAAACTTAATAGGGCCTCTTGAAATAATAATTATACTGCCTATGAACCTGTGCTGTACATGTGGATAATGGAGACCTACAATAAGGCCTGAGCTCCAGGAGCTCAGTGACATCTGCATGCAGAAAACTCTGGCAAACACCCTGTGAAGGTTTTATGTAGGAATCCTCATGGAGCCACTATCAGCTTCTACCAAAGGCAGAGGCATCCCCTCTAGGGGGATGGAGCTCCACAGGGAGTATGGCTTGACCAATGGTCAGTGTCTTTTGTGAACATAGGCCCTGCCCAAGCACACAGTTTGGGAAGGGGAATAGTACCGGATTCTAGCCCCTGCTGGCCTCTTCATGTACACTCGCTGGCTTGATACCATCTATAGCCATTATGTGAGGCAGCCCTGGGACCTCTGATAGTAAACATTAACCCTTCTGAAGACCCCAACCTGCAGGAGGCCCATGTGTGAGAACCTGAAGATCAAACCAGTTGCTATTGAGTCTATTCTTACGGTGGTGACTTATGGTGGCCCCATGTGTGTCAGAGCAAAACTGTGCTCCGTGAGGTTTTCAATAGCTGATTTTGCAAAAGTAAATTACCAGACTTTTTTCTGAGATGCCTCTAGGTTGACTCAGACCCCCAACTTTTTGGTTAGCAGCCAAGAGCATTAACTCTTTGCATCACCAAAGGACTCCCATTACTGGAGATTAGAGACTCTCTTATAAAGAAGCACAGTGTGAAGAGTGCTGAATACTTTCTATATACTAGGTACTTTAGGGGGATATAAAGAGCTCTGGTGGCATAGTGGTTAATACATTTGGCTGCTAACCAAAAGTTAAGCAGTTCAAACCTACCAGCCACTCCGCAGGAGAGTAAGTTGAAGCAATCTTCCTCTGTAAAGATTTGCAGTCTCGGAAACCCTCTGGGGCAGTTCTACTCTGTCCTGAAGGGTCACTACGAATCAAAATCAACTCGATGGCAGCGGGTTTGTTTGGTTTTGGGGGAATATGCAAACATGTATTGAATAAATAAATAACCAAATGAAAGAACACTTCTCTATTAACCAACCCCCAAAAACAAACCCACTGCCACTAATTCGATTCCAATTCATAGTCACCCTATAGGACAAAATACAACTGCCCCAAAGCTGTAAATCTTAATGGAAGTAGACTACCACATCTTTCTTCCTCGGAGCAGCTAGTGGGTTCAAACTGCTGACCATTCAGTTAGCAGTCCAGTGCTTCACTACTGAGCCATGAAGGCTCCTTCTTTATTAACAGCAATGCTATAATGAGGCTCAAAACACATACATCCCAAGGAAGGAATGGAAGCAAGGAAGGTAAGCATCATATGGTTATGAACAAACTGAATTCCCTCCTATTAGAAAGAGTGGGGTTATGTGTTTGTTTGATTTTTCCATTCAGATTTCAGTGTCATAAATTAAAATATTATTTGGCCTGTTTCTCAGTAAGTAGAAAAAGCCCTTTGTCTTTAAAATCAGGATATAGACATGGATTTGTGTCTATTGAACATAATGTGGAACCAGTTTCCATCAAGGGGATCCTAAATCATTTTCTTGCCTTACTCAGCACTCTAATCCCTCTTAGGGAACAGAAGAAATGATGTGAATATGTGTGCAATGAATCCACTTCTAAATAATTACGGAAAACCATGAAGAACCAGTTCTTTTTAGTGCAAGCTTTAGGACCCAGCATGTGAGGCAGAATGAAGATAGAATCTCCTCTAAACCAACTTGTCCTAATATAATGAAGCTTGAACCTCTTTGAATTACTACTTAACCAGAAGCGACTAATGCAATCTGTTGTAATTTGCTAAGGTGCATGCAGATGATAGAGCAGGGTTTCTCAATCTCAGCACTATGATCATTTGAAGCCGCATCATTCTTTGTTGTAATAAGCTTTCCTGTGCAGTGAGGATGTTTAGTAACATCCCTGGCTTCTACCTATTCAATGCCAGTAGCAACCCCCTCCATTTCCCAGTTGTGACAACTAAAAATGTCTCCAGATATTGCCAAATTGCCCCTGGTTGAGAAACACTGATCCAGAGTAATATTACCTCTCAAATACAAATTTAGCCAGACACAAGGAGCCAGCTCAACATCTGAAGGACCAGAGACAGCCTTTTGTCTTTAAAATCAGGATCTGGACATGGATTTGTGTCTATTGAACACAATGTGGAAGTACAGCCCTTTGCTGTTGTAATGAAACAAGGACAAAGGACAAGTGAGTTGAAACCCTCTCATTGCTCCAGGCCCAGTAGATGTAATGTGTTGTTGTTATTAGTTGCCACTGAGTTGATTCCTACTTATGGTGACCCCAGCATTTTCATGGCTGTGAACTTTTGGAAGCACATCGCCAGATCTGTCTTCCAAGGCACCTCTGGATGGACTTGGACACCCAATCAAGCACTTAACTGTTTATGTCACCCATGGACTCCCAGATTCAAGGCATGGAGTAAATAATTTACTATAGAAGTAAGAAATGATGTAGTCTACTGACACAGCCCAACACTAAACATTTGCTGATTATTTTTCACCAGGCAAAAATTCTTTTAAAAAATAATTACAATATCTTTATTATGCTGCATCTGCAGATCAGTAATCTCTCATTAGCCAATGATAGA
>NW_006921883.1:4236567-4241799 GCF_000298275.1 Orycteropus afer afer | reverse complement strand
GTTGTTAATGAATCTTCCTCCAATACTGATGCCACAGTCTTCTTCATATAGCCCAGGTTCTCAGATAATTTGCCCAGCAAATAATCTAATCCTCTCTGCCATCGAGTCAGATCCAACTCATAGTGGCCCCTGCTTGGGTTTCCTAGGCATTATCATTACGGAAGTAGATTGCCCAATCTTCCTTCTGAGGAGTGGCTGGTGGGTTTGAACTGCCAGCCTTCTGGTTAGCAGCCAAATGCCTTAGGCACTGTGCCACCAGAGCTCCAGTACACCCAAATCAAGGTATTCACAGAGTGAAGCCAGGAATGTTTCACTTTCATCTTTTGGTAGTATTTTCTTCTATATTGGCCTTATCTTCAGGGTGTTTTCTCCCAGATAGTGACAGAGATAACCACTGAGGCTCTAGAAACTCAATGGAAAAAGAGGTCCCATTCCCATGAGTTCCAGCCAAATTTCCAGGGATATCTCATTGGTCTGGCTTGGATCATGTGCCCATCTATAAGCAAATAACTGCGGCCAGAGAAATGGTCAGATGATTTCCCAGGCTTGTTAATACACCTTGTGGTTGTTGATTATCATTGAGTCAGCTCCGACTCATGGCAACCCCATTTTCAATAGAACAAAACATTGCTTGGTCATGATAATCGGTATGCTTGATTGTTGGTATGTTTAGGTCACTGTGTTTTTTGAGTGCTTTCCAACCTAGGGAGCTCATCTTCCAGCATTATATTGAGTAATATTCTATCCAAATCTACAAGGGTGTAATTGGCTAATTTTCAGAAGTAGATCACCAGACCTTTCTTCCTAGTCTGTCTTAGTCCCTGTAGTAGGCAACCTCTAAGATACCCTCCATTGAGCCTGTCTCTTGATCTTCATACCCTTGTGTAATCCTTTTCCCTTGGTGTGTAAAATAGACCTAGTGACTCCCTTCTAACGAATGGAATACATCAAAATTGTTTGGGATATCATTTGTGAGATTAGATTATGAAAGAGTATGACTTCATTTTGCTCATCCTATTTCTCTCTTTGAGAGAAGCCAGCTGTCGTGTTGTGAGATACCCTATGGAGAGGCAATTGATGTTTCCATCCAAGAGCCAGCAAGGACCCTAGGCCTGCCAACAGCCACATGAGTGAGTTTAGAAGCAGATGCTCCACACCACTCCTTACTTAAACCTTGGCCAACACCTTGACTGAATTCTTGTGAAAGATCTTGAGGCGCACAGCAAAGAGCAAAGTTGCAGCCAGATTCCTTGCAGAAACTATGAGATCATTTGTTTGTTGTTTTAAACTACTAAGTTTGGGGATAATTTTTTGCACAGTAGTAGTGGCATAGTACCTAAGGCAGTTGACTGCTAACCAGGAGGCTGGTGGTTCAAACCCACCAGCTACCCCTCAGAAGGAAGATTGGGCAATCTACTTTTATAGAGATACCACCTCAGAAACCCAAGGAGGGGTCAACATTGAGGAATCAACTCAATGGCAGTGAGGTTTTCTGTAGTTATTTTTAGCAGAAAAATTAATATAATCACACACACACAAACACACATGCACACAGTGACACAGGATGGGGACCATTTTGCCAAACACCATTGCCTAAGGATGATAGAGGCATGAATCCAAAGGGATTTTGACACTCAAAAACATTTATTCATTATAACCTCCCTTTTAGCCTCTTCAGACTGAATGTACAAGTTGCAAAACATAAAAGGAAGCACACTTTTAACCTCTTAACCACACACACAAAAAAAAAAACTCACTGCTGTTGACTCAGTCCCGACTCATCGTGACCCCTCTTTGGGTTTCCAAGGCAGTATCTCTATGGAAGTAGATTGCCCAGTCTTCCTTTTGAGGAGTGGCTGGTGGGTTTGAACTGCTAGCCTTTTGGTTATCAGTTAAATGTGTCAGGCACTACACCACCAGAGCTCCCAGGAAAGGAAAAAAAGTAAACTTTCATATGATGGGATTAGGAATGAATCTGTACTGACCTGGTTTATAGGAAATTTTTTAAAGCCACATATTATTTGGGGACAAGTGGTCAGGAGAAACACAGTATTGACAGCTGTTTTATCCTCCATTCACCTGAGATGGAGCCTGCTGGATACCCAGTTCAAGTGCAACTTTTCTATTGCTTTACACCTGACTGCTCTGGGTTTTTAGTTACCATCACTATATAAGTCCGAAAGTACTTTTTTCCATTGACAGGGACAATTTATTTCCCCTCTCCTGTGGAATAAATAGGAAATTTGACAACCTAAGGAGAAGCTGAAACATCCATGAATGTTTTGCTGCAGCATCATAAATTTACAGTTCAATTTTAAAATATTGGCCTTGAGGTCTTGATTAATATTTTTTCTCCCAAAATGTCTCTGAAGCACTAAAACAAGGTACTTGTAAGCTCTGAATTGCCTCAGTTGTGCAAAACAAAACAGAAAACTCAAACCCATTTCCATTGAGTCAATTCCAACTCATAGAGACCCTATAGGACAGAGCATAACTGCCCCATAGGGTTTCCAAGCCTGTACATCTTTACAGAAGCAGATTGCCATATCTTTCTCTCATGAAGGGGCTGGCAGGTTTGAACCACTGCCCTTTAGGTTAGTAACCTAGTATTTTAACCACTTCACCACCAGGACTGCTTTCAGGTGCTCTAGAACACACTATGTATAAGACTAAATTCTCTGTTTGACTCACTACTGTATTGCCATTCACCATGCCTGGCTTATGGTAAGTACATTGGGAAAAAGAAAAACCCTGTGAAGTGTTTGATCAGTAGAAAAATTGAACATTGTATTAAGTATTAAGCTTGCTAACGATAACCCACTGCAACACAATCTCTCCTAATTGCCCTTGATGAAAAGTCACAACAGTGGAAAGAACTGAGGATGGAACTTGAACTCCAAAAGCTCAAAGCTCAATAGCACTTTCATAGGCCCCCTAGACAGTGGTCCAAGTATTTAAGAAAAGACTTGTTGCTAGTTTAGAAAATTGGTTTCAAATCTTGATTAAGAAAGACATTTCAATTTTTTTTTCCTGCTACTATGTAAATAGAACAAAATTCTTACCAATAAATAGCATCATTTTGTATAAGATTTCCAGGCTTCACTACAGTGGAGGGCAACTCCTTATGCATTCTTTTGAGAGTGTACTGGCTTGTCAGGGAATCAACCCATGCTGAGATTACTATTCAGACCAGATCATTACCAAGCAGTTGGAACGATCAAATTCCCACAGCCAATTTTCTATAAAAATCCCAAGTAATTGAAATGAGAGGAAGGTACACAGTAAAAGTCAGAGTGAATAATTTAGCACAGTAGCTGTCTGCAGCCTCTGAGGCCACATATTCAAGGCATTTTAGTTGAGGGTTGGCCAAGCTACTCCTACCTCCAGAGCATCCTGGCCTCAACCCAGCCATCTCATCAAAAACAAGGATTGTGGCTAAACCAGAAGCCAGAGAGATCCACTATTAACCCTTCTCTGGAAGCTGAGAATGTTCTTTTACTGAACTTTCTCTTTTTTCCAAATATGAATCACTATACTGTTATAAAGTCATGCCTTGCTTAATGTCCATGACACATTCTGTGAAATAGGGCATTATGTGATTTGGGTGTTGTGTGAACGCATTATATACAGGCAGTTCCAAAATTAAAAATGAATTCTGTTGCTAAATTTGTCTTTAAGTAAAATGTGTACATTTAAGACTTCCAGTAAAAGGAGGAATAGGCAGACAAGTGACACAGACCCTCCTCAACAAAGAAAAGGGAAACCAATTGAAAGAGATGCAGAAGATAATCCTGGAGCACTGAGCTTTGAAGGGAACTATACAGAAGGCACTTGACTGCTAACCAGAAGGCTGGCGGTTCAAACCCACAAGCCACTCCTCGGAAGGAAGATGAAGCAATCTACTTCCATAGTGATACTGCCTCAGAAACCCAAGGAGGGGTCGCTATGAGTTGGGGCCAACTCGATGGCAAATAACAAAAACAACAACAGCAGAAACACCCGAACGAAAACAGTGAGTACAGAGATGGTTGGACCTGCGGACTGTCAGCTACCCTGACAGGACCAACAGTCTGAATATTTCCAAGTGGTGGTGGGACCTGAACATTGACCTACATAAAGATCAGACCTGGTCACCAATGGCTGAAGGGATGACTGCACTGGTGGCTTATGACTAGGAAGGGAAACAGTAAGTAGGGAGACAATGTAAGCTGTTAATTTTCCACTGTCCAGAGGATGCAGCCATTTTGATTGTTCACATGTGGCAGCATTTTGGATATTTAAAGTGACTAAGGGTGTAGCCATTTTGAATGTTTGTAAGCAGCAGCCGTTTTGGATATTTAAAGTGACAAAGGGTGCAGCCATTTTGATTGTTTACACACAGCAGGGGACCAGGACAGAGCAAGGATTCAGCAGCAAGTTTCCAGGTGAGGAGAGAGAACCCAGGCCATGCCCCAAAGTGGCAAGGCAGGAAAGCGGGGAAAGGACAGAAAAGGTGAGGGGGATTGAAACAGAGCCAGGAGTCAGCCACAGGGATCCAGGTAAGGGGAGGTTGGAGAGGTTTCCAACATCTAAAGGAGACAAACTTGTCTGTTGGTTTGTCCTACTATGGTGAAGTGTTGCTGTGAGTCTTGAGGCTGGACCACTGGTGTTTCAAACTCAGTGGGCTGCACATGGTGCACAGGTATCAGCCTGGCTTGCAGACTGAGACAGACTAGGAAGAAGGAAGAGGCCATCCACTTCTCAAAGAATTGGCCATGGAAAACCTTATGAATAGCAGAGAAACACTGTCTGATACATTACTGAGCAACTTTATAATTAGTCCAGAAACATTGTCCAATACAGAGGAGGAGGATAAGTCACTTACTTTAGAAGGCTTTCAATATAGGACTGGGAAAGAGCTACATCATCAGAGTAAAATCAGCCTTCCTCATACGGATAAGGTAAAGCTTTTGAGACCACCATTTGCTAATGTGGCACCAGTCAAGTTGAGGACAAACAGCAGCAAACATCCATTAATAATTGGAACATGGAATGTATGAAGTATTAATCTAGGAAAATTGGGAGTTGTCAAAAATGAAATGGAATGCATAAAGATTGATATCCTAGACATTAGTGAGCTGAAATGGACTGGTTTGGGCCATTTTGAATCAGACAACCATATGATCTACTATGGCGGGAATGACAGTTTGAAAAGGAATGGCATGGCATTCATCATCACAAAGGATGTTTCAA
>NW_006921883.1:4197007-4218364 GCF_000298275.1 Orycteropus afer afer | reverse complement strand
GTTATTACCAAATATTTTTTCCCAATCTGTAGGTTCTCTTTTGACTCTTTTGGAGAAGTCTTTGGAAGCACATAAAAATTTTATTTTTAGAAGGTCACAGGGGTCTTCTTTGCCCAATGTACTTACCATGAGCCAGGCATGGTGAATGGCAATACAGTAGTGACTCAAACAGAGAATTTAGTCTTATACATAGTGTGTTGTGGAGCACCTGAAAGTAGCCTTGGTTGTACAGTGGTTAAAATGCTAGGTTGCTAACCTAAAGGGCAGTGATTCAAACCTGCCAGCCATTTCATGGGAGAAAGATATGACAGTCTGCTTCTGTAAAGATGTACAGGCTTGGAAGCCCTATGAGGCAGCACTAATTCATATAAAATTCACTGGGTCTGACACCTGGAAATCAAGGATCCAAGCCAGAACCTGTATTTTTCAAGATCCCGATAGTCAGAGAGGCAGAGGTGGACTCAATACCAGAAAAAAAGGAGTTGAGAAAAATAATATGACGGAAAATCAAATTAAAAATTAGAAGTGTTGGGAGCTCTGTGAGCTACTCCAATTACCTGTAATCCCAGAGCAAACATTTAAAGGGCTGGTACTGGTACAAAGAGGAAGACTCTCAATGAGAAGAACTGATACAGTGACTGCAACAATGGGCATAACGATTGTGATGATGGTGCAGAACGGGGCAGTGTTTTGTTCTGTTTTACATAAGATCTCTCTGTGTCAGAACTGATTTGATGGCACCTAACTGCAACAGCTGCTCAATTGTTCTTCCTTTATACTTTCCTCCTCTTCCACCCCAAAAAGGATCTGTTTGTCCTGGCAGATCCACTCTCCACCTTGTTCTCTGCCTAGAAGGCTAAATGACTACATCAGTGGGTTTCTGTGGCCTGCCGTGTGGTTGAGTTTGGCCAACAAGAAAACAAAGGGTAGGGAAAAGTGACATCAGGGTGGCTTTACCCAACTGTGGAACATGGCTATTGATGGATTATTAAACAGATACATGAATTAAATGCTTTCCAGAATTTCATTTGGAGACATAACTACTTTGTGTGTGGGGTGTTTGTGTCATCTAGCCTAGAACGTCTGTTTCTCAAGGACTAAAACCATACTTTGTGTTTCTTTGGCACTCTCCTACTCTCAGCACTCCCAGGGTCTATTTCATTTCTCTGCACACAGGACATCCTCCGCTGAGGAGGGGTTTCCAAGGTAGTATCACTACGGAAGTAGGATTGCCCAACCTTCCTTCCAAGGAGTGGCTGGTGGGTTTGAACCGCCAGCTTTCTAGTTAGCAGTCAAGTGCCTTAGGCACTATGATACCAGAGCCATCAAATCAGTTCTGACACATATTTATTCCCCTATTTATAAAAGCTTCAGGATCAGGGAGAGAGGTGAAAATGTTGTGCCCAGATCTTGAATCCCCAAAGACCACCAAGGAGCTGATTCCACTGCAAAAGCATAGGGATTGTTTATTCAAGCTCGAGCTCGGACCCTCAACCGTCACCGACGCAGCGGTTCAGGATTGAGAGCCCCGAACTCAGGGGTAATGGGGTCTTTATAGGGGTCTCAACAGAAACAAGGAAGTTTCAATCAGAAAATTACAGGATTGGTTGACATTTTCCAAGTTGCTAGTTGTTCCTACTTGATTGGCTCTGTCTGGTGGGCCGAAGCCACAAACTGTGGTTTCTAACTATCTTAGGTAAGGTATTTCTGTGCTATCTACTGATTGGTTGTTGCTAAGGAGTGTGTTTGAGAGTATCGATGAGGTAGTTAGGGCTCTTTGTCTATGAGGTAGTTAGGACTCTTTGTGGTTTTTCCAGTAACTAAAGCACTAAAGCGTGAAGTATGTGCTAAGACTTTTTGCACAAATGGCTACCTACTCAAAATGGTTACATACAGGGTGGTGGTTATATAGAAACATAATCTCATGCTCTCACAAAAACATGAGGAGAAGGAAGACAAAATAAGTGGGGGTTGGGGGTTTGGAAGGCTGAACACAACCTTTGCTTATTTCACTTCTTTTTTTTTAGCTTTCATTGACCTATGCCAGTGAGAGAAAGATTCGTGTCAAATGAGCATTCATTGATAACCCACTCAGAGCCCAGCATTGAATGGAGACTACTGTGGCATGTTTCCTGCCCTTAGGGAACTCAGGATCTAGTGCAGAAGGCAGACTAGCCAACACACAGTGGCTTAACTGCTAGTTGTGTGACAAGACTTCTTGGGGTGACAAACAAAATAAAATACTTGGGTTTGAAAGATATCATCATAACCAGAAGGGTGGCAGTTCAAACTCACCAGCCACTCCTCAGAAGCAAGATGGGGCTATCTACTTCCATAGAGATACTGCCTCAGAAACCCACGGAGGGGTCGTTATGAGTTGGAAACGACTCCATGGCAGTGAGTCTGGAGTTTTGACTTTTAAAAGTGGTTTTCCTTCCCATTTGGTATCAGTTTAGTGAAATATTTAAATACACTTGTGTTTTTGATGTAAAGACCAGAGATTGGAGATGGAGTTAGTGGAAAGCTAGCCAGTGCCAGGGGATTACTGACCAGGATGAAAATTATTTCTCCTGCATGATCTACAAGCCTGAGGGCAGTGGTGGTTCAGTGGTAGAATTGTCACCCTCCATGTGGGAGACTGAGTTCAATACCTGCCAAGAACTCTGCCTATAGGGTCACTGTGAGTCAGACTCCACTCGATGTCAGTGGGTTTGGGTTGGTTGGTACCTCATGCGGAGCCACTACCCATATGTCAGTGGAGGTTTGTGTGTCGCTATGATGGTGAACGGGTTTCAGCAGAGCTTCCCATGAAAATAGAGTAGGAAAGGAGGCCTAACAACCTACTTCCAAAAAAATCAGCCAATGAAAACCTTATGGGTCACGATGGTATGATCCCTTTGCATGTGGGGTCTCCGTGATCTAGGATCAACTGGGCAGCTCTGGTGGCGTAGTGCCTAAGACATTTGACCACTAACCAGAAGGTTGGCGGTTCAAACCTAGCAGCCACTCCACAGAAGGAAGACTGGGCAATCTACTTCCATAAAGATTTACTGCCTCGGAAACCCAAAGGGGGTCGCCATGTGTCAGAATCGACTCAATGGCAGTGAGTTTGGTTTGTTTTTTGGACAGTGCTGATAACGTCTACAATCCTGCCAGTAGCTGTAGGACCTGTCTGATCAAAGGAAATGATTCTATGTGAACGGACTAGGAAATAGGCTTGACTAGGTGCAAAGAGTCTCTTCAAAAAAAGCCAGCAATCTGATTTACACTTCAGTGAAGAGTGGCAACAAAGGGTTAAGGGAAATGATTCAGAGTAAGTTTCTCAATTATTTCAGTTACTCAAAATACCCTCCTTGGTTAACAACATAAATAAAACTCTCTCCTGACTCAGCTTCTGCACAGATGCTGACACACCCCAGGGCATTTGAAATGTCTTGTTTGATGTAAGTATCAGAGGAAACTGATCACTATCTTATTTGAATTTTTAACTGTGCAAGAAGGATGGAAAAAAACAACTAGAAAAGACCAGATGTCCACATTACTTCAAAAGAAAAGAGGTGACCATTTCAATTTGTCTTAAAAACTGAAGAGAAAACTCTCTGTGGGATCAAAATAGAATTTACACTATAGAGCTCTGTCTTGCTCTAGTTTTGCCGAATCCATTGGATGGAAATACTGTCCCCTTTGGATGAATATAATAGCATTCATATAGCATCTTCACTTTGGACCAGCTTCATCAGAAAGGAATTAATTTCCAAGCTCATGGCTGGTGGCACTCGAAGGGAGCATGGCTTTAGGTGTTTATCTTATCTGAAGATTAACCAGTTCTCATGCCCAACTAAAAATTCTTTCTTTATTTTGAAATTGTCATTTAAACACTCGTTAAATTGTTCTATGAAAGGGAATGGATTTTTTTTTCCCCCTTAAGTAAGGAAGTCATGTTAGCAGTAAGGATAGACACACAGTCCCTTTTCCTACATGATATGTTGATTCAGAGCAGCAACTCCAGCCCTTCCTCCAAGGTATGGCTAGGGCAAAGACATGGGAGGTTCTCTGGAAGGGAAAGGCTGTGGGGGTCATGGAGGGCAGTTGCACTGGGAGACAGCAGCTAGTGGGATGGAACAAATTACCAGGCAGAAGGAAAGAAATGAGGAGAAAATGACCTGAGGAGTCAGAGGGCAGTAGGGCTAGGGAGGATAGTCAAGGCCTTAGAGAGAGTGTATGTGTGTGTCACTTTCAAGTTAAACTGCCTAGTCACATTTTTACTTTTTGTTTTGACAGTTCAAACCATGAATTAGATGGAATCAGTGTTTGCTCTTACAGATTCTAAAAAAAACTAAAACAAAACCAATTGCCACCAGGTCAAATCCAACTCATGGCAATCCCTTATATGTCAAAATAGAGCTGTGCTCCGTAGGGTACCCAAATCCCATTAGGAGTAATTGTGGCTATTCAAGAATAAAATTAAATTTTTTTTTTTCTTTCAGCTGATTTGTATTTGTTTTTCAAATGGCTTCTAAGTTGCTATGACATATATAACAAGTTGTTTGGACACAACAATTCAATAACAAAGGAGCTCTGGTGGTGTAGTGCCTAAGGCATCTGATTACTAACCAGAAGGTTGGTGGTTCAAACCCACCAACCACTCTGCAGAGGGAAGATGGGGCAATCTACTTCTGTAAAGATTTATCTCAATAGGGGTCACTGTGAATCTGAATCCACTCAATGACAGTGAGATTCAATAATAACTTTTAGTCATTCTTTTGTCCTAGGGATATCAGGAAAAGAAATTACTGAGACACTTAACATTTTATGAACCAAAAAAGTTTGGGAATCTCTGCCCACAGTGTCAGAAATACAGCTTCTCTCTATTTTATTGCTTTGTGTCCCTGGTGGATTGACTTATTCCACATGGTTCAAGAGAGATCTCAGTGTGAAAGGATAAAGGATGAGGGCCCACCTACCAGGTGGTCTCACCATAAGTGTTTACAATCCACTGGCCAGAGTTTAGGCACATGGTCCCACCTTGGTGCAAGGGAGACAGGGAAACTGTACCTAGGTGGGCATGTGCCCAATTTGGGGGTTTAATTGTTGTTGTTTTTGTTTGCTGCTGTCGAACAGACACTGATTCGTGTCAACCTTATGTCCAACAGAACAAAACGTTGCTCAGTCCTACATCATCCTCCCAATTGCCAGCATGTTCAAGTCCATCATTGAGTGCCAACCCATCTCACCTAGGGTCTCCCTTGCCCTGTTTGGCCATCTACTTTACTTCTTACATCGGTGATTGATCCCTCCTGATGACATATCCAGAACAAGAAAAGTCAGTGCTCTGTTGCAATCCATGAGGTTTTCACTGATGAATTTTTGGAACTAGTTTGTCAAGCTTTTCTTCCTACTCTTAGTCTGGAAGCTCCACTGAAATGTGTCCACCATGGGTGACCCTGCTGGTATTTGAAATACTGGTGGCAGGATTTCCAGCATCATAGTAACACATGAGTCACCACAGTATGACAAACTGATAGACAGTGTGGTAGGGTTTTATTAGTGTGCACAAAATGAGAGGGTGAATGTAGGGGGACAGCTTGCTGCCTCTACTATAGACCACATGAATAATAAAGGGACTTAATTCCTCTACTCTTAGTACATGTTAATATCATCAAAAGCAATATTATCCATGACCATCGAGTTGACTGACTCACAGCGACCTTGTAGGGCAAAGCAGAAATGCCCTATAGCGTTTTCAAGGCTATAAATCTTTATAGAAACAGACTGCCATATCTTTCTCCCATCTAGTGGCTGGTGGGTTCAAACTGTGGAACTTTCAGTTAGCAGTCAAGCACTTTAATACTGTGACACCGAGTGTCCTCAACAGCAGCAAAAGTAATCACTGAGTGAACTAAAGGAGGACAGCAGGCTCTGGGAGCAATGAAAGGGGTTGGGATACTGGCAGCTCTGAAAGGGGTCCCTTCCTCTGCTATATTTGTGACATACTTGTCTGTTCACGAGTCAGACCACTACTCCTCTGTACTCCACTTCTCTCTTCTGCCTTGGCTGCCCCTGTCTTGCTGTTGGCACCCAGTGGGGTGATATGGAGAAGTCACACTCCCTTGACCAGCTCTGCTCCTTACTTCCCCACAAAACCATCACACAAGGCTGCAGATTTAAATAGTTGCTAGTGAAAGATTTAGGGGGCTCTGGTGGCCTAGTGCCCAAAGCATTTGACTGCTAACCAGAAGGATGGTGGTTCAAACCCTCCAGCCACTCTTCAGAAGGAAGGTTGGACAATCTACTTCTGTAGTGATACTGCCTTGGAAACCCAAAGAGGGGTCACTAAGAGTCGGATCCAACTCGAGGGCAGTGAGTTTGGTTATTTTTTTTGGAAAGAAGGGCTAAAGGATTAAAAGGAGCTCTGGTGGTATAGTGCCAAAAGCATCTGACTGCTAACCAGAAGGTTGGCAGTTTAAACCCACCAGCTCCTGCATGGAAGGAAGATGGGGCAATCTACTTCCATAAAGATTTATCAACTTGGAAGCCCAATGGAGGAAGCTATGAGTCAGAATCTACCTGACAGCAGTGGGAGTTTTTCTCGTTTTGTTGTTAAGGGCAGTGGGGGTCCACTGGTAGAATTCTCACTTCCATGAAGAGACTGATTTGGATTACCGGCCAATACACCTTATGCACAGCACCACCCATCAGTCTGTGGGAGCTTGCATGTTGCTATGATGCAGAACAGGTTCCAGCGGTGCTTCCAGATTAAAATAGATCAGGAAGAAAGGCCGGGTGATCTACTTTCAAAGTCAGCCAATGAAAGCCGTATGGAGCACAACAATCTTATCCATTTGTACATGGGGTTGTCATGAGTTGGGTCCAACTCAATAGCTCTGGTGGCATAGTGCCTAAGGTGTTTGACTGCTAACTAGAAGGCTGGCAGTTCAAACCCACCAACCACTCCCCAGAAGGAAGGTTGGGCAATCTACTTCAGTAGTGATACTGCCTCAGAAACCCAAGGAGCCGTTGCTGTGAGTTGGATCCAACTCCATAGCAGTGAGTTTGGTTTGCATTACAAAAACAAAAGGACATTACAATGTAAGCAAAAACCTTAAAATCTGGCATTAAATTTTACCATTTTCAGAGTCCAAGGGAAAAGAAAACAAAATTTACATCATTCACACACTATCTCTAATTCTGCTTCCCTGTCTTGAGGGCAATTCTGGTGGTGTAGTGGATAAGGCACTTGACTGCTCACCAAAAGGTCAGTGGTTCAAACCCACCAGCCGCTCCACAGAAGGAAGACAAGGCAATCTACTTCCATAAATATTTATAGCCTGGGAAATGCAATGGGGGTCACTATGAGTTGGAAATGACTCAATGGCAGTGAGTTTGGCTTTTTTTTTTTGGTTCTTAGAAAGATTTCTCTTTGTTGTTGTTGTTACGTGCTGCTGAGTCGGCCCCGACTCATAGCAACCCCTCCTTGGGTTTCCCAGGCGCTATCACTACAGAAGTAGATTGTCCAACCTTCCTTCTGAGGAGTGGCTGGTGGGTTTGAACCGCCAGCCTTCTGGTTAGTAGTAAAGTGCCTTAGGCACTATGCCAAAACTGGTAGGTTTAGACCTAGCAGTTACTCTCTCAGAAGTTTCTTCCAAGGCTGGGGGAGTTTGGTTTATGCTCCTACAGTTACCACCATTACTGCTCAGTTTGTCACTCCCTTTAGGGACTCTCCCACCAATCTCACACAAGCCAGACACAGAAAATCAGTCACAATGGTCATCTCACTCAGGGAAATTCCATGTCCCTTTACTCAAGATCCCAGAGGACAATGTAACAGAAAACCAAAAGGGTGGGACCAGGCCTCTGTGGTTCTCAGACCACCCCACCCAGTCCATTCAAAGGGATGCTTTATATACACAGCCTTTAGGAACTCCACTGTGTGGTTCTGTGTTGTCAACCTCTCCCTCAGTCCTTCTGAACAGGAAAGTGAGGAGTTTTTGTGAACATGTGTATCATGATATTTACCTTTGGATCCTCTTATTACATTATGTCCCTGGAGTAAATGGCAAAGACCCCAGACTCATAGTCAGAGGTGCATGCTGGCCCAGCCCAGGAAATTCAGTCTGGAATAACACCATGGCATTTCCTCTGGACAACTGGGATAGGTCTCAGAACTCCAGGTATGGTCCCCTTCCAAGACCACCCATCTGTGTGAGGGAAAGCTCTGCCTCCTCATTCTTCTGGTGGTTAACTATTGAAACACACACACACACACACACACACACACAAACCCCAATATTTAAGAAGAGAAACATTTTTCTGAAATGCCATATAAACCATAACGATTCCCCTACCTGTAATAAGCAGTATAGAGACTGTTTTCTTTGTGTCCATATTTCTGTACCTGGAACCAAGCCCCCTCCAGAAGCTATTCGTACATAGAAATCTGACCCATTATCAATCTTTTCAAACAACAGTCCACTAACCCCAATGGCCACTCTCCAACTATACAACTGAATGTTTGGAATCTTTGAATCTTTGATCAGATCAAATATTTGCTGTGATATCCTTTCCTATTAATATGTACTAGGATGATACATGGATTTATTATTCTGCCTTGACCCAGAGAAAATCCCAAACAATTAGGGAAAGTTCTGTTGAAAAACTAGAATCCCCAGAGCCCAATTGAGCAAGAAGCGGCCTCCCTCCTGGCTGGGGTTTGGCAACCTATGCTCTGTATTGCCCAGGCTGGTAGGCTTGGCAGCAACACCAGGCTTTGTCAGCAACATGGCTACCATGACAGTCACTGGGGAGCCTGGAACATCATCAAGGTAAGACTCAGGACTGACCCTCAAGACACCTGTGGGGCTCCTGATTATGTACTGGAAAGCTGTCTAAAGCAAAGGGATAGATTATGAATCTTCCCAATCTGAGCATGTGTGACAGTTGGAGCTGTGTGTCAATTTGGCTGGATCACAATTCTGTGTTGTTTAAGCAGTGGTGATGTGGGTTAGTTCCATGGTGGGATCAGATGTATACATTTTGAGCACCTGATCTGTTGAAAGTGAGTTTCCTTAGGGGTGTGGCCTGCTTCGGATGTATTTATGGACACCCTGGGAAAAGAGACACTCTTCTGTGGAGCAGGATCCTGTTGTGCTGCCTACAACTGTCCTTGAGCAACAATCCACCATTCAGCCTGGAGATCTTGGATTTGTCATTTGTCGGAGTCAACAGCCTGCCAACCTTGAGCTCGTCAGCCCTTGCAGCTATGTGAGTCAGCAAAAGCCTGCAGCTTGATGTCTGACCCAAGAACTTGAGACTTGTCAGCTTCTATAAGTGTGTGAGCCATTTTCCTAAGATAAGTTTCTCTTTCTCTATATGTACATATAAGCTTTACTTGTTTTGCTTCTCTAGAGAACTCAGCTGAACACAGCATGTAAGCTTTCAAGTAGCATACTCTGTGCCTTCTAGGGGAGATACATTACTTACATATCCAATTGGGAAAGCAGGATATGTGGTTCTACATACTTTATCTTAATATTTCCTCAAAGAATCACTAGGAGGTGCCTACCACTTTTATTCTCCATTTAAAACTGGTTGCCATCAAGTTGATTCCCACTCATGTATCACAGCAGAACTGTGCTTCATAGGGTTTTCAATGGCTGAATGTTTGGAAGTACATCTCCAGGTCTTTCTTCTGTGGCCCCTCTGAGTGGATTCAAACCTCTCATGGTTCAGTTAGCAGATGAGCGTGTTAATAATTCGCACTACCCATGGCCTCCATTCTCCATTTTACACATAAGGTAAATAAGGTTTAGTAAATTCCAATGCCATACACCTAATAAATTGGAAAAATAAAACCTGAGCCCAAATCTGCTAATTCCAAGGCCCTTGTGACATACTGCCTAAGGCACTTGACTTCTAACCAGAAGGCTGGTGGTTCAAACCCACCAGCCACTCCTTGGAAGGAAGGTTGGGCAATCTACTTTTGTAGTGATACTGTCTTGGAAACTCAAGGAGGGGTTGCTATGAGTCACATCCGACTTGATGGTAGTAGGTTTGGTTTTGGTTTGGTTTGTTCTTAACAAGCATGTCCCATTACTACCATGGCCATCCACATTGAATGATTGACATCATCATGTCACTTTCTCCAGGTGTCCTGCCCTGGGTGTCACTGAGCCTGAATCCTTCCTGCAGTAAAGGGATGACCTGATTTCTGTAATGAGCTCCATTTAAATGTTCTGTGTTTGCATTCAATAATCGCTTACCAAACACCTATTCTGCCCTCAGGATTATGCTTGGCTCTGAGACAATAGCAAGAAGTCTAGCAGGACCCATGATCTCTAACACATCTTGCCATCTGAGTGGGGAAAAAGAACAGTACATATAACAGTGAGTGATACAAGAGAGTTTACTATGAAGGACTAAATTGTACAATACTGCCTCTAATTTTATAAGAGCTTGGAGAAGGAAGAGGGCTGTACTGGTTCAGGGAAGGTTTTATGAAGAACCAAATTCTTAAGTCTGGTTGGGATTTGGATAAGAGAAGGGATTTGAACACGCTTACTAACACTCTCCTCCAAAGCCAAGTTACTGTTTGGTTTGTTTCTTATAAAACCAATTATCCTAAGTTATGTATTTAGCTGTTTTTTTTCCAAATTCCAAACATTCTGCATTTGGAACAAAATTATATAAACACAATTTTATTTAACAAACAAACATACTGCTATTGAAAGTATCTAACATTGTACCATGAACTCTTCAGCTAATGCTCATGGGATGCCTTAAGATTTCCTAAAAATGATCATTCCATCCTAGTTACAAACAATATCAGTTTACACAGGCATCTGCTGCCATCTGAGAGATTTTTAGAAATACATCAAGGATATAGGATCAAGATTCCTAGTTCTAGGGTCCTACCCTAGCAAACTATTTTAGAAAATCAAAATCTGTTTCACTTTCTTAATTTTTAACAAGATGTCTAAACCAAAAACACCAAACCCACTCCCCTTGAGTCAATTCACAGCAACCCTACATGACAGAGTAGAACTGCCCCATAAGATTTCCAAGGCTATAAATCTTTATAGAAGCAGACTGCTTCATCTTTCTCCCATGGAGTGCCTGGTGGGTTTGAACTATCAACCTTTTGGTTAACAGCCAAATGCCTTAACCACTGTGCCACCAGAATTCCTTAACAAGATCTCAACAAGATGACCAGTAGGTCTTTAAAGGAAAGCAGAGTTTCACCTGTGAACTGAGTGTTACTTCAAAGTTCTTTACTTCCCATTTCTAAGAAGGCTCTGTTCTCACAACTATGGCAGAGTGTAGAGCCAAACTTTCATACACAATCCAAACATTTTGGCTTTCTTGGCCCTTGAATCCTCAAACGATGCTTTGTAAAAGACTTAAAGTATCCCAGCCTTGGCAGTGCCATGAACTCAGCCTGTTGAGTAGCTGCCAACTGGGGAGGGACGCAGGATTGCTGAGGTATCTCTAGATTTGTCTCCTGACACAGCATGCTTAGCCTTTAGATCTGAATGGATGTTGACAGTTGGGTGTTTTGCTACATTGCAATAGCAACTGAACTGAGAGTGGGTTAAATAAAATAACTACTACCCATGTGGAGGACTTTGATAAGGAGGATGATCCAAGGGAGGCTCCATCTGGACCAGAGACCTCAGAGACGGTCAATTGCCAACAAGCCTTGCTAGTCTTTGTTAGACTTGCTGAGAGGAAATCATCCTTTGTTGAGTAATGATGGCACACAAAAAGTTCCCCATGTACCCCAGAGCTGGGCACAAAAGAGAGGAGGAAACCTGTGGTGCAGTGAATTACTTGGTATGGCTTTTTTAGCCATAGTCTTTGTAACTCCCACTGGATTACTGAGTGGGACCATACAAATAAGGTGTGTAGAACTCTGATGTTGGGATTGGTTAGTTTTGTCACTCTGCCAGGCTTAAAATGAGCCTTTTTAGAGACAGAGATGGATATCTCTCTGCCATCAAGAGATATGAGCTGCAGGTGAAGTAGAGTGATTCCTTGGGCTCCAGATCCTTGCACTTGACCTCCTTGACAAGGATGCCCAGCAGAGAGACAGTGGCAGTGAACCGAGAGGCATGAGACAGGATTCCTTGGCCCATAGAGTGAGAAAGCTGAGGGCCCTTAGGCAGGAGGCTTGTTGGTAAAGTGGGATGCACATAGGTGTACCTATCAGCAGAGCTAAAAGAGCTTTGTACCACTTGCCTGAGCAGGGCAGAGACTGAGAGTCCAAGGCCCAGAGAGGCACGCAAGAGGGCATAGGAGAGGGGAGAACTGTCCTGATTGAAAGATTGTATCCTGAGTGTGTTCCTGAACCTGAATTGTAGCCTGTCACTTCCCTAATAAACCCCATAATTGTGAGTACTGTCTGTGAGTTCTGTGTGGCCATTGCAATGAATTATCATACCCATTAGAGAAATAGAGATTGCTATGGTAGGGAAGGTTGGTGTCAGATTTGGTAAAAGGCTTCAGGGTGGTAGCATGTTTGGCCTCATAGGAGTAAGCCTTGGGCTGTTGATGGTCATTCTGTTTTCCCCTCATGAGATTGGAGGAAGTCAGAAGATGCTGTTCCCGTGTCTTTTTAGCCAAATCCCAGGAATAGATTGGGGTAGATTCCCAGGAAAGAGTTGAGCTTAGGGAGACATCAGAAAAGAATGCCAGACATTCAGCCTTATTCACTCTCAAGGGAAACTTGGGCAAAGTCATACTTATTAAAGCTTCCTTTCAGCCTTGAAGCCCATGGGTGATGCAAATGGTTTGTGCTCAAGTACTAACCTAAAGGTTGGCAATTTTAACCCACTCAGCTGAGCTGCAGAAGAAGAGCTTGGCAATCTGCTTCAGTAAAGATTATAGCCAAGTAAACTGAGTAGAAATGGGGCAGTTCTCAGCAATAGGTTGCTGTAAGCTGGAATCAACTTCACAGCAATGGGTTTGGTTTCTGGTTTTCAGTCTTAGGTTGATCTGGAACCTATAATGCCAGGACCGCAGCAATCCCAGCTAAACCCCTAAAGCACTCGTTGCTTTCCTGGAAAATTGCTTCCTAACTTGTCTCCACCCCCACCCCTAGTTTTTTCTCTTTCTAATCTTTCCCACACCATGGGACAGATTAATTTTCCCAAATATAACTTGGCATGCAACTATATTTATTCAGGATTTATTTTTAAGTGTTACCTCTTGATATAGAACAGAAGTTGACTCTAGGCTATGGAATTCAAAGGCCAAAGAGGCTCCACCAATCTTGTGTCACACAACTCTTTAAATGACTCTCTGCTCCTTCAGACCAGGGATCACTCTCTTGGGTAGGTCTTTATATCTCCTCTAACTCCAGGGCTTTCTCAGCCTACTTTTTGACTCTACGTCCTCTGTTAAACTCACCTGTATCACCCTGAGCTGAGGAACCGTGGCCCAGACACCACCCCACTTAGGTCAGTCAGTACTCACTGTTGATCAAGGTTTCCCCCAAAACAAAGGTCAAGATACCCTAAGAGTAGGCTATCTCCTACTATGACATAAGACATTTATTTTTGAATTCACCCAGGGAATGTGTTTCATGTCTGTCCTGACAGTAATGCCGCTACTTGGAGTTCTTTGTGGTCAGAGATCAGTGCTTCCTTCTTCTTGGTACATATTTTGGATGGTTCAGTACTGAGGATGTTCTCCATGGATACTTTCAGAAAAATAGTTTATAAGTGGCCATTTTTTTCCAAATCTGTGCTTCCGATTTGTAGGCAATTTCTGGTCTTCAACTAAATAGAAGGCATGTGGCCTACATAGCTATTGAATGAATAAAATAATTTAGGGCTAGAACTGCTTGACTTTAGGGAGTTTTAAAATAAAGAAAGTGAACCACAAAATTGAGGGAGAGGGGCAGGCACTAATGAAAAGTAAGGGCATGCAAGAGAGAGAAAACAATCCCACTGAAAAGCTAACTGGTCAACCTCTCTTAATCCATAATAAATTCTACATTTTTATTTTTTAAAGCATCATCAAAACATACCTTTCCAGTCATTTTGCTAAATGTGCCAGTCCATCAAAAGCTTGTAGAAATATAATTGTAAGCCAGTGCTTAATAATGGGAAATGGTATTGAAAGGCTAGCCTTTGCAAAGCTGTTTGGTAATGCATTTTATTTTATTGACCAGTTTTATAATTCACATCAGGCAAAAGCCTAGCTTGGAACTGTGTGTGTGTGTGTGTGTGTGTGTGTCTTTGTTTCTCTCACAGAAAAGCTTAATGTCAGTATAACCTGAAACAGACGGTATGGATTCATTAAATGTAGCTGTATATGGACCAAAAAAAAAAAAAAATCATCCCTGACATATGGCCATTGGATACATCTGCTAAATGAAAAATCACATCTCTTTCCTAAGGAAAATGTATTTCTTTAGTTCAACTCCTATATATAGAAACTGCTGTATGTTTATTTTTAAAGAAAAAAAAAAAGCTTCTCAAGAAAAGGGAAATGTACTTTATAATATTTATGAGGTAGCCACACCCTCCCCAAGACCTTGCCTTGGGAGTTATCTTGGGAACATAGTAGCATTCATTGCAGCTCTTTGATTTGCTCCATAAAGAAGTACAGTTGACCCTTGAACAATGAGGAGGTTAGGAGCCACAAGTACCCCACACAGTTGAAAATTCACATGTACCTTTTGACTACTGAAAAACTTAACTACTGATAGCCGACTACTGACCAGAAGCCTTATCAATAACATAAACAGCCAATTAACACAGTCTTGCCAGACATTTATAGTTTCAGTTATTAGAAGTTATTCTCATGAGGACACTCACACATACACAACAGAGAAGTTTATTAACTGTACAATATGATGATTATTTACTATGCATTAAGTGGAAGTGGATAAGCAAAAAGGTCTTCATCCTCATTGTCTTCAGTAGAGTAGGCTGAGGAGGAGAAGGAAGAAGAGGGCTTGGTCGTGCTGTCTCAAGGGTAGCAGAGGCAGAAAATGTGGAGGAGGTGGAAGGGGAAGCAGAGTTGCAGGCACACTTGGTGTAGCTTCATGAAAAAATTCCATGTATAAGTGGACCTGTGCAGGAAAACCTGTGTTGTCCAAGAGTCAACTGTACTGTTGATTATTCTTCTAGAAGTCTCACATCTGTACTTTCCTTTGTATTCTTACCTGCTTCACCCTTATGTCACCTCACCCTTGGGTGGTTACAAGAAGCATTAGCTATTCTAGCCTCTCCCAGTCTCTCCAACTCCAAGCCACCCTCACACCAGATGGATTAAGTAAATCAACAACTGATGAATGGATGGATGGAGGGAAGGAAGGAAATTTTCACTTATTGAAGTAAATGACTGGATTGTCTCCTAATTCTATATTCATTTTCCTTTGCTACTTAGTTAACACAACTAAAAAATTGTTTTAGTATTTATTGGCTAAAATCAGTCTGGTACTGTCACAGGCACTGTGAGAGGATACAGAAAATCCATATGATATCATTTTTGACATCAGAGAGTTTGTAGTTTGGTGTTCTGGTTACCTAGTGCCACTCAGACAAAAATATACCACAAATAGGATGGCCATAATAAACAGGAGTTTATTCTTACAACTTGGAGGCTTTAAGTCCAAGTTCAAAGTGCCAGGCTCTAGGGGCTGGATGAAAGCCTCTCAACCCTGGGGTCCAGCTCTGCCTCCTGCTCCCAGCCCACTGGAGATAGAGATATTTCTTCTCTCAGACAGCTGCTGGCTGCTGATGCTAACAAGCCAAAGATTGACAAGTAAAAAGGCACAGTCCTGATGTTACCAAACCACATGGCAGGCCATTAATTCAAGTCCATAGTAAGTCCAAAGGTTGACAGAACATGGCAGGCTGCTGAACAATCACATGGCTACATGCAGGGTCCATGCATGCCATAAGCTAGAGACTATCCCCAAGGCTTCTCCTTATATATAGAAAGCAGACCACATCCCAAAGGCAGCTACTCAGCTGCTTGTGGTAGATCCCACCATGGAGCTGATTGCCAGTCTCATCACAGGGAATAACTGCCACCAGCTGCCCAGCCACTCAACCAGGTCCAGCCAAGCTGACATACAAATTTAACTACCACATCTGGTTAGAGAAAAAAGATTTGTCAAACTTTGAATAATTAGCAAAGTACTGTTTAAACTATATGACAAGTGAAATAGGACATCAGATAAGTGTGAGTGTAAGTATGTGAGAACAAGACTGGAGAGTTTTATTTCAAACGTATAAAGTAGTTAGTTCACCTCACAGCACCTAGCATTGCACATAGTAGATGTCTAAATTAAGAAAAGTATTTTGTTGTGAAAGATAAAACCCCTCAAGCTCATGTAAATGAAGAGGAATTTATTCTAAAGATCTAAGAACATCTTGCAGGACCAGAACAGGAAGTACAGTTGACCTCATGAAGACAACAGGAAAGCGTCTGGCACCAGATTACCTATTTTGTCACTGTCTCTCTCCCTGGGGCAACAGAGCCTTCACTGCTACAAACATGGGATTCATTCTGAGCTCTCCGGAGACCTGGTCATAGATGGCTCTCCACAGTGGCATCTCCAGTTCCTCAATCTACTTGACCTTCAGCAACTAACTCTGGCTACCTATTCAGTTATACAACTGGAAAATTTAATGGGTTTATCATGGGCTACTTCCTTGAAGTCACTGGGCGCCTGGGGCCTCTGTTGAGGGGCTGTTGTGGGCCATTTCCCTAAGCACATCCAAGGACAGGGTGGAAATGATTGGCATCTCCAGCACAAAAGAAATTCAGTAAACACACACTCAAAGCCTATCCCCTGTTCCTGGTAGTACAAAGGGAGAACGTTTTCAGAGAAAGGCTTCCCCTGTCTTCTCTGGAAGTAACTCCCCTGGCATTTGGGAAGTGTTTGTGACATATCGCATTGCAATTGGCATGTTTGTTTCAAGATTAAATTAAGTCATCAGACTTGATTAATGGTCAGAGATATCAGAGTTGCTAGTTATAGGTAATGGAGCTCACCTGACATCTAGAAATAGCCTGTAGCTACAGAATGGAGCCCCTTCTGAAGACCTACAATTACAGATAGAAAAGAAGTGGGACCCAATCAGCCTGTAAGCTCTGCCCTCAGTGCAGCCTGAGGCAGCCTTCCTCAAGCACCATTGCTCCCAGAGGTCCTTGTTAGAACAGAACTCGCTTCTCAGCAACCACAACAATACAACAAAACTTAATAACAAGAGCAAATAGGGCATTTTTGTGAAACATTGAGCTACCTAATTTGAAAATCCACTGCATTCTTCTTGCTTTGTGTCAGGCTTGGGTCTGATTTAGTTTACATCTTCACACCGTCAACTTTGCAATTCTCGGGTGTTCCAACAACCACAATTTGGTTTGGCTGTCACTTCTTCAGTTACTACATGTACAACCAAAGATGGGATGGAAGGAGATGACTGTGTGTAAATACACCCCTCTTCCTCCTAGCCTCTCCAGAGCTTCAACCATGGTTTTTCATAGGTATTCAGGAAGGCCACACCCTAAGTCCTCTCTGGATTCTACCCCATCTCTATCTATATCTGCTTTCGTGTTTTGAGTCCTTCTCCTGAGTTACTTTGTTCAGCTTAATGTAGCTGAAAGAACAACAGTGACTTAAATACCAATTCTAGTTCTGCCATAAATAAGCTTATGCAACCTTGGGCAAATTGCTTAAGCTCCCTGGGTTTAACCTCTCTGAGGCTATTGCTATTATTGTTAGCTGCCACAAAGTTGGCTGACTCAAGGCAACCTAACGTACAACAAAACTTATCATTGCCAGGTATGCACACATGCATGATCATTTGAGTCCATTGTTGTGGCTTTTATAGTGCCTTTCAACCTCATCTTCCAGCACTATTATATTAGATAGTATTCCATGTTGATCCTTAGGGTTTTCATTGGCTAATTATTTGAAGTAGATCACCAGGCCTTTCTTCCTAGTCTGTCTTAATCTAGAAGCTCCTTTTAAAGCTGTTTACCATGGATGACCCTGCTAGCATTTGAAATACCAGTGGCATAGTTTCCTAGGACTATGGAATTCTGTGCAATCTCCCCTGAACTAGCTTCCATTTGCACTTTCTTAGAATTCATCACCTCTAATGTTCTCTCTCATCAGCTGCTAGAGCAATTGAGGTGAGTTGGGGGGGAGGCAGGGGGACATGATATTTTGCTATGCATTTACAAAGCATCCATGTGTTCCTCATCTTCATACTAATCCTGTGACATAGGTTTTCTCACCCTCATTTTGTAGATGAAGAAACATTTTCCAAAAGGATAAATGACTTGTCAAAGTATTATAGCTAGTAATTTATGGAATTGGAGAACCAAGGGTTGAATTCAATCTCAAAAGCCAATCCTCTTTCAGAAAAACACAACTACCTGCTCCACACCAAATAAACACTAGGCCTCCAGGTTTGCTATTGGCCCCTTAAAAATGGGGAGTACCCCTTGCAACAGTAAGCTGTGTTTGACATTCACACTGCTACTATAATGAATTGGATGCAGACAGGAAGATCAGGAAGGGAGGAGTGCACTTAAGGACCCAAATGTGGTCATCATGAATGGTTATGAGCCAAACCATTCCTTCCTTGGTCTCCACCACAAGCATTAGGGTAAAGGCTGTGGGTCCCAGCAGGCTAAGGTCTACTGCGATTGAACCCAACCATTTAGTTGAGTTTGGGATTCAGAGGCCATAAAACTCTCCAATGACTTCATTCCCACTGGCTGCTCTGCTGAAAGGGATCCAACCCAGTGCATCTGAAAGACTCTAAGCCTCAAGATACTTACCCCACCAATTGTCTCATGTTCCATTTACTACGGGTTACATATCACCTTAAAACTTAATAGTGTACAGTAACCATTTATTATGCTCTGGATTATGTGGTTCAGGAATACAGAGTACAGAGGGGGATGGCTTGTTTCTGACCCATAATATCTGGGGTCTTACAAGCTGGAGTCATCTGAAGGCTTGCTCAGATGTCTGGCAAAAAGAACGCTCCCTCCAGGTAGGAAATTCATTTCCATACTGTGAGGTCATTTCCAGAGGGCAAAAAAAAAAAAAAAACAGTTACAACGTAATGAATTCATCTCATGCTGAGTCCATGTGCACAGAGTAGAATTGAGCTCCACAGGGTCTTCATGACTGTGACTTTTAGGAAGCTGATTTCCAGGCTTTCTTCCAAAGTACCTCTGGGTGGATTTGAACCTCCAATCTTTTGGTTAGAAGCCCAGTGATTAACCGTTTCTACCACCCTGGCACTTCCTGAGGATACCACCTCCCACATATTCAGAAATGAAGATCTCAACCTTACCCATTAGTTAATTCTCAATGAGCACTATTTGAGGAGCACATTTTTCTTTGGATTTTTATACTGAAAATGGAATTAAGAATTCAGAGCAGTTTTTGCTAAGTTACAAACAGTTGTCCAGACAATTGTCTTCAGAAAAGCTAAAGATCCCTTGAAAATGGCAAAGGCATTGCCAAGCATCTTAGAATTACAGCAAACCTTCTCTTTCCTTTTTTTAGAAAATTCGTAGTCTATAGAAGAAAAAGGAGCCTTGTTGGCACAGTGGTTAAAACTCTTGGCTGCTAACCAAAAAGGTCAGCAGTTCACACCCACCAGCCACTCCATGGGAGAAAGATGTGGCTGGCAGTCTGCTTCTGTGAAGATCTACAGTCTTGGAAATTCTTGGGGCAGTTCTACTCTGTTTTATAGGGTCACTAGGAGTCAGAATCGACTCTACTGCATTGGGTTTGGGTTATGGAAGAAAAGAAGTGAGTCAGGGCCGACTCAACGGCACATAGCAACAACAACAACAGGGCTTGCAGCCTCCTATCTTAGAGAGCTAACAGCTCAGGCTGCTGCTCTGACTTTCCACTGGAGAGAGACAGGGAGGGGCGCAAATGGCTCACCTCCAGGTCTGCTCCATGCCAGCTCTTCAGTGTAGAGGAAGTCACAAATGAGCCAAGGAAGAAAAAGAGAGAGTTGAACTAGAGGAGAAAAACATAGGAGGCCTCCTTCAATCCAGAAATCACAAAAGAACAGCAGAGAAGGACCCAAAAGCTCAAGGTTTATAAAGCATTAGGTAGGTTTCCGTAGTTGTGTGCCAAGATTACATTTCTGAATCATTTCTTAACACTTGGCAAAGGGGCTTACTTGTTTAAAGCTCCCTTCATGGCTGGGGAACTGGAAATATTACATCTGCAAGCAACAAAAGATTTTAATGTTTCATACAATAATCATTTTCATTTTCAAATATTTGATGTATTATAGGAACTCCCTTTTAGGCTGAAGTTTTTTACCTGTTCCTCACATCACCTAATCAAACAGATTTCCAGAAACAACGGGACTTTTTTAAAAATTCTTAATATTCTTAATATTTAGAATCCTTTAGTATAATGCTGTTAGGTGCTCAGTGTCTGTATCTTCTGATACACTCTTACTGGAGATGACAAGATAATTGATATTGATTGATTTTATTTATTGAGTTAGCTAGCTCTATGATAACTGTGCTAGGCCCTGTGGAGGAAATGAAATAAGTCTGTGAGAAAGATCATGAGGGGATCCACTTGAATGCACCAAATATAATCTCATGCTAATTACTGGGCTAAATGTCTTATACTTATTCAATATTGATTAATTAAATGATGATTAAGCATTCAGTAGATATTGTGCACCCATGAAATGATGGTGTAGATCTATATAATTATGGATAACTATCCATGTAATAATAGCAACAGATAGTCACAATTTTAAAACACAGCTACAAATTCTTTGGCACTCCTCCTATTCAGAAGCAGGGTCTCTGTGGCCTCCCTTTGAATCTGGGTAACTTTGTGATTGCTTTGACCAATACATTATGGGAGATGTGATGTTATGTGACTAGATCATAAAGGGCCATGTAGGTTCTACCTTGTTCACTGAAACACTCACTCTTGGAGCCTGCACTGCAAAAGACCAATTACCCTGAGCCTCCATGCTGGAGGAAGCTGAAGCCACATAGAGCAGGCACAAATAAGTACTCTAGTCAAAAATCCAAACTGAGCGCAGACTACTAGTTAACCCAACCCAGGTACCAACATGTGAGTGAAGGAGCCTCCAGATGTTTCCAGGCCCTGGACATTCCAGCCATCCCCAGCCACTTGCATCTTCCTAGCTAAAATCCCAGACTTCACAGAGCAGAGGCAAGCCCTCCCTATTGTGCTGTATCCAAACTCCTCACCAGCAGAATTGATTAAATATAATAAAATGGTTGTTATTTTATACCTCTAAGTTTAGTTTTTGTATGTAAAAAAAAAAAAAACGCACTGCCGTGGAGTCGGATGCAGCTCATAGC
>NW_006921883.1:4185327-4196846 GCF_000298275.1 Orycteropus afer afer | reverse complement strand
AAAGCTCATTTTCGTTAAATTAGCCAGGGCTCAGAGGACTCGCTCTGGTCTCTTCAGAGCTGGGTCATTGGAAGCAGCAGAGACTGAAAAGGAGGTTCAGGCACTTTCTCAGGCACTGTCCTCCTTTGGGCAGCTGGCCTCAGAGCTCAGCCAGCCACCCCCTCCTTTGGGAACTGGGGAGAGCAGCTTGAGGTGGGGGTGGAGAGGGCAGTGAGGGAGGTTGGAGTCTCCACTGAAGGCCCAGAAAATGGAGGCCAAGGCACTGTGGCTTCCTTCCCCTGGCAGGGAATCAGGAAGTCTATGCATCTCCAGGGCTTGGCGGAAGTGTGCGCTCACACCATGGCTTGGAGCGTGTGTGCTGCCAGTGTCATTTCCACCACTGGTAACAAAGTTTCTAACTTAAAGTGTGTTACTGGAGCACATCCTTCTCCTTCTGAGACATCATATTCAAAGGTTAACTGCCCATCCTGCCAAGAACACAAGCACAAATCTTGGCATAGCCAAGGAGGCCTTGGCCCCGTTGAATTGTCACATTTTAGAAGCTGAGGGAAAGCAGGGAGAAGCAAAAGGCCATAAGTGAAAAGAGCAGATCTTGTGATTTCCAAAAAAAGTGTGTTTTAATGTAGCCAACAGTGTGTTAGGTATTATAGCCATGGTTTCTAAGGAAACTCTAAAAGCAAAGAGTGCATCAGCGGGGAAGGCTGTCACTGAACAGAGGAGAAATTTCCAAACCCAGGGACCAATGCTTTCCCTTCCGGCAGACACTTCCTACTTCTACAATGCCTTCCAAACAGGGATCCCAGGTACAATCCACACCTACAGAGATGCAAGGAATTTCAAGAGACCAGGAAATGGTGCTAACATGCTCTGAGCTATGCAGGGCCAATGGGAAGTACTTTGTGGGTATCTTCCAGGGCACCATAACCCTATTTACATTCAATTGACACTTCTGTTAAATGTGTCTTGTATGCACCCACTTGCCTATCATCAGATACTTTGGTTGCTTAGAATTAATTATTTATGTGGTTCTGGTTTCTATGGGGAAAATATGACATGCAGTAGAAAGCAAGCTGGAGTCAGATGGGCAGTTCCTTCCAGATCCTTCCTTTTGTTCATCCCACCACATTGTCCTGATGCTTTTGTAAGGGCAAAATGAAACATCTTCAAGACTCAGGCAAGGTAGTTTGGGGGTTTGGGGCTAAAGGACACCCAATATCTTCCTACTTCAAAATCTAAATTATCCCTTCTGCCTGTTTCAGGTCATCTTCTATATTTGTTTCCATGTGGCTGCTGAAACTAATTACTACAAACTGGGTGACTTAAAAGAACAGAAATGTGTTCTCTCACAGTTCTGGAGGCTGGAAACTTCAAATCAAGGAGTCAGAGACGCTTTCTCTGAAAGCCCTAGGGGAAAATCTATTCCTCGCCTCTTCTAGCTTCTGGTGGCTCCAGGTATTCCTTGGCTTGTGACGGCATCACTCCAACCGTTGCCTCCTGGTTACACTGCTTCCTCTCTTCTCTGTGCTTCTCAAACTTCTTTCTGCCTCTGTCTTATAAGGATATAGTTGATTGCATTTAGGGCCTGCTCAAGAGCCTCAACTTAATCTTTTGCCCTACAAGGCAATGTTCACTCTTTTTGCCTTATAGAAATATTCACACATTCTGGGGATTAGAATATGAACACATCCTCTTGGTGGTCACCATTCAGCCTGCTATTCCTTCTGTTTGGCCTTCACTGTGTAGGCAACTCTTGCAGGATCCTTCACAGTCGTTCCCTCCCCAGACTTTCCTCAGTGAGAAAGATCTCACTCTCATTTCCCAATGAACTCTGTTCTCATGCACAATTTCTGATGGCCACGGTTCACCATCTCACCATCCCTTCCTCCCTCCTTCACACATACACAAGAAATAAAAGCCATGCCTCTCCTCCAAATGACTATATTTAAACTTAAGGGGAGCTGGTGGCACAAATGGTTAAGTCCTTGGCTGCTAACTGAAAGATTGGTGGTTCGAACCCAACCTGCTTCTCCATGGGAAAAAGTGCTGGCAATCTACTTCCATAAAGATAACGGCCAAAAAACCCTATGGGACATTTCCACTGTGTCATATGGGGTCACTATGATTCAAAGTCAATTCAATGTCACCTAACAACAACCTTAAGGAATATGTCATCTTAAAGAGAAAGTGCTTTCCCAAGCCAGCAAAATTTGATTATAATATAATTGCACTAATTTGACAAATCCGAAAAAAGACAGAGGTGAGGGTAGAGGATGTTCTCAAGTTGTAGAAAAGAAGGCAACTCAAAACTCAAAAAGAAAACTCACTGCCATCAACTTGATTCTGACTCATTACAACACCCACAAGTTTCCAAGGCTATAAATCTTTACAGAAGCAGTCTCATCTTTCTTCTGCAGAGCAGCTAGTGGTTTGAACCATTGACCTTTTGGTTAGCAATCAAAGACATTAACCACTACATCACTAGAGTTCCTTAAGAAGACAACTACAGAAGGAAAATTTGGCTCAGACCATGCAAGTGCTGACAGTAAAGACAAGGCATGATCAGTGAATTCTAGTGGCTTCTGGTCATACGGACCAAAAACAAGAACTTCCCTGAGATGACAATAGGGAGCAGGTAATGGATTTAGAATATTTGTAATCCTGTTGATAAGACCAATTTTGGTGGAGGTGACTGTGTCCACCAAAACTGGTTCTTCCTTTCCTCCTAGAAACACCTGTTTCTAGGATTCCCTGCATCTAGGAGTGGCCACATGACTTGGTCTTTAATAGAAAGTGAGAGGAAATGATGACCTGGCCATTAAAACATTGCATATGTACTCCTCCACATTTTTCCCTTCCTGTGAACGTGGGACCCAACTTCAACCTCACAACGAGGGACAACAGCCCATAATAACATCCAAGAACAAAACTGTGGATACATGAATGGCTACATGGAACAGAGAAGCCCACTAACCACCCTGGGCCATTACATGAAGGAGAAATAAACTTTAAACTTTTTTTAAAAAAAACTTTTTCTTGTAAAAAAAAAAAAAATTACAGAGCAAATTAGTTTTCCAGTCAGCAATTCTTATATACTTTATTCCTTGAGATTGATTGCCATCCCCACAATGTTACAGCACTCTTCTTCCCACTTCCACCCTTTGTTTACTGTTTTCCTTTGTCCTTCATTCCTATCCCTTCCTGCCTTCTGAGCTTTATTTATCCTTGGGCAAAAGCTGCCTTTTTGATTCGTATGGTTGATTGATTTCAGGAGTACATACCTCCCTGGTGTTAAAGACCTTTCTACCTTTTGGCTGAAAGTTGAGCCATGGGGGTGAGTTCAGTCCCAGGCCTAAGGGTGTCTAAGGTCCATAGTTTTGGAGGTTCCACCAGTCTCTATGACCACTAAGCCTAGCCTTTTTTTTTTTTACAATTTTGAGTTTTGTTCCATGTTTTTCTCACACTCTGTCCAGGACCTTTTATCGTGATCCCTTTCAGAGTGCTTAGCAGTGGCAGCCGGGAACCACCTAGTTCTTCTGGTCTCAGGGTTGCGGAGGCAGAGGGTCACATGGTCCATTAGACCTGTAAACCAATTGTTTCCTTTTGTCCATGATTTTCTTCACTCTTCTTTGCTCTGTACAGGAAGAAACCAATAGTTGCACCTTAAAGGCCACAGCTAAGCTTTTAAAACCAGTTGCTACCTACCAAAGTAGGGTATAGAAAATTGTCTTTGTGGATTATGTTATGTATAAAACTGTATTATGAGGTCTCTTTGTTAAGGTGAAAAAGTAATCTTCTATTACAAGATCCTGACATTTACTGTATCCATATCCTTTACTCTGTCCTCGCCAGCAGAAGCTGAAGCAGCAACAATCAAGACTCTCTGTAGTAGCTGCTTTGGGTACATCCACTCATTTGCTCCTCACAGCATCATATATGAGAATTTTAGTATCCTAGCTCTGGTAGCATAGTGCCTATGGCACTTGACTGCTAACCAGAAGGCTGGTGGTTCAAACCCACCAGCCACTCCTTGGAAGGAAGGTTGAGCAATCTACTTCCGTAGTGATACTGCCTTGGAAACGCAAGGAAGGGTCACTATGAGTCGGGTCCAACTTGACAGCACATAACAACAAAAAGCTTTACTGGGAGAAAACTGAGATTCGGAGAAATTCCACAACTTGTCCAGTCTAACTACAGTAACTGACATAGTCAGAGTCTGGATTTGAACTCAAACTGGTATGTTAGATTCCAAATTCTGTGCCCTTAATCTCTACTTTTTGAAGATTTATCTGCTAAAAAAAGAATTTGATGATAGAGTAAACCATTCTAGACCACATGGCCATTACCTCTCATTGTTCTGATTTTATCCACTGGACTCCTTGAATTTGGTTAATGAAACTGTGTCCAAGCTCTCCAAGTGCTGACCAAAACCGGGTTTCTTTTCTTTAAAATTTTTATTGTGATTTGCGTGTAAATTTACAAAGCAGATCCATTTTACACTCAACAGTTGACACACATTTTTTTCATGGCACTAATTACAATCCCCACAATGGAACAGCTCTCCTTCTACCCCCTTCCTGTGGTTACCTCTTCCTTGTGTCTTTCTTTCCTATGCATTCCTGTCCATCTAGCTTTCTCCCTTTGCAAATGTTGCACTTACAATCGCTTATGGTTGATTTTTCTAAGAAGTACATCTCCTGGGGTAGGTGTTCAGCTCACAGGCCTTTCTATTATTTGGCTGAGAGCTAACCCACAAGAAGTAGTTTAATTCCAGACCAAAGGGCCTCACCAGTCTCTATCCAACCAGTAATTCTAGTCATGCTTATGTTTTTGGATTTTGTTCCACATTTTTCCTCCCATGCCATCCAGGATCTCCAGTTGTGATCCCTTTCCAAGTGGTTGGTATCTGTAGCCAGGCATCATCTAGTTTTTCTGGTCTTAGAAATATGTAGGCTGAGGAAAAACCAGGTTTCTGACTCACAGCGCTGAAGACCAGGTCATGGACATAGCAAATTCACCTGAGTAGGAAGATGACTTGGTGAGAACCCTTGAGAGACCATCTATCCAGTTTTCCCAGGCAACAAGCACAAGAACCCTTCAACATCTCTGGTATGGCTAACACAGGTCAGTGGGCTTTCTTTCCTAAAGGGGATTGTGTTCCTTGGTTATTTTTTATAATAGCATAATGGCTACTTTGTTGGGTAAAATGTCAAGCAGGATTGAAACATTTAAAGTTAAAAGTACTCACTCTACTCACCTCCAACTTTCCTGTCCTGGCTGCTGCTCAAATACCTTCTGCTAAAAGTTTGATATATGACCTCTTTTAAGCAGATATATTATGTTTTACATACACAGGATGATATATCTTTTTAAAAGTTTGTTGTTGTTAGGTGCCATAGACTCGATTACAACTCATACCGCCCCAATGTACAACAGAACAAAATACTGCCCAATCCTATGCCATTCTCACAATTGTTGCCATGTTTGGGCCCATTGTTGCAGCCACTGTGTCAATCCATCTTGTTGAGTGTCTTCCTCTTTTTCACTGCCCCTCAACTATACCCAGCATGATATTCTTCTCCAGGAACTACTATCTCCTGCTAAAATGCCCAAAGGGTGTGAGATGAAGTCTCACCATCCTCACTTCTAAGGAGAATTCTGGCTACACTTCTTCAAGATGAATTTGTTCATTCTTCTGACAGTCCATGGTATATTCTATGCTCTTCACCAATATCATAATTCAAGTGCATTAATTCTTTTGCTTCCCTCCTTATTCACTGTCCAGCTTTTGAACACATATGAATTCGACTGAAAATACCATGGCTTGAGTCAGGTGCACCTTCATCCTCAAAGTGACATCTTTGCATTTTGACACTTTAAAGAAGCCTTTTGTAGCAGATTTCCCCAATGCAATACATCCTTTGATTTCTTGACTGCTGCTTTGATTGTGGATCCAAGTAAAATTAAATCCTTGACAATTTCAACCTTTTCTCTGTTTATCATGATGTAGCATATTGGCCCATTTATAAGGATTTTTGCTTTCTTTATGTTGAGATGCAAGTTTCAAGTGTTTGATCTTCATCAGTAAATGCTTCAAGTCATCTATACATTCAGTAAGCAAGGTATGTCATCAGCTTCTCAGATTATTTACTCAGCATACAGATTGAATAAGTATGGTGAAAGGATACAACACAAACCTTTCCTGATTTTACACAATGCAATATCTCCTTGTTCTGTTTGAATGACTGCCTCTTTGTCAGTTGTTGTACTGTGGTCACTTGCATGTGGCTGTGATGCTAGAAGTTTTGCCACCAGCATTTCAAATACCAGCAGGGTCATCATGGTGGACAGGTTTCAGTAGAACTTTCAGAATAAGACAGGCTAGTAAGAAGGAATTGCCAATCTACTTCTTAAAAAAAAAAAAAGTCAATGAAACTTTATGAGTAGCAGCAGAACATTGCCTGATACAGTGCCTGAAGATAAGCCCTCAGGTTGGAAGGCACTCAAAATACAACTGGGGAAAAGCTGCCTCCTCAAAGTAGAGTCAGTCTTAATGACTAGGATTGTTGTTGGTACCATCAAGTCATCTCCAACCCATAATGACCTCATGTACAGCAGAACAAAACACTGCCCAGTCCTATGCCATCCCCATAATCGTTGCTATACCCAAACCCATCATTGAAGCCACTTTGTCAATCCATCTCATTGAGGGCCTTCCTCTTTTTTGTTGTCCATCCACTTTGCCAAGCATGATATCCTTCTCCAGGGAATGGTCCCTTTTTACAACATGACCAAAATAGGTGAGACAAATCTGGCAATTCTCACTTCCAAGGAGCATTGCAGCTGCACTTCTTCCAGGACAGATGTTAGTTCTTTTAGCAGTCCATGGTGCTTTCAGCAGTCTTCACCAACACTACAACTCAAAAGCATTGATTATTCTTCGGTCTTCTTTCTTCATTGTCCAGCTCTCACATACATATGAGGCAATTGCAAATACCATGGCTTGTATCAAGCACACCTTAGTCTTCAAGGAAATGTCCTTGCTCCTCTGCACTTGAAAGAGGTCCTTTGCAGCAGATTGGTCCAATGCTATATGCTGTCTGATGTCTTGACTGCTGCTTCCATTGGTGTTAACTGTAGAACCAATTAACATGAAGTCTTTGACAACTTCAATCTTTGCTCCATTTATCATGATGATGCTTATTGGTCCTGTTGTGAGGATTTTTGTCTTCTTTATATTGAAGGGTAATCCATACTGCAGACTGTAGTCTTCAATCTTCATCAGTAAGTGTTTCAAGTCATCTTCACTTTCAGCGAACAAAGTTGTGTCGTCTCCATAACACAGGTTGTTAATGAGTCTTCCTTCAATCCTGCTGCCATGTTCTTCATATAGTCCAGCTTCTTGGATTATTTGTTCAGCATACAGATTGAATAAGTATGGTGAAAGGATACAACTCTGACGCACTCCCTTCTTGATTTTAAACCCTTGTTCTGTTCAAATGACAGACGCCTGGTCTATGTACAAGTTCCTCATGAGCACATTTAAGTGTTCTGAAATTCCCATTCTCCTCAATGTTATTCATAATGTGTTATGATCCACATAATCAAATACTTTTGAATAGTCAATAAAACACAAGTAAACATCTTTCTGGTATTCTTTGCTTTCACCCAAGATACATCTGACATCACCAATGATATCCCTCATTCCGCACCCTCTTCTGAATCCAGCTTGCATTTCTGGAAGTTCTCTGTCAATATACTGCTATAATCATTTTTGAATTACCTTCAGTAAGATTTTACTTGCATGTGATATTAATGATATTATTTGATAATTTCCACTTTCTGTGGGATCACCTTTCTTTGGAATGGGTACAAATATCGATCTTTTCCAGTCAGTTGGCCAGGTAGTTGTCTTCCAAATCTCTTGGCATAAATCTGGGGATCCTGGATAGAGTGGGAGGAAAAACATGGAACAAAATCCAAAAACTCAGTAATGACCAGAATTACTGGTCAGATGGAGTCTGGTGAGACCCCCAATACTATGGCCCTGGGATACATTCGGGGCCTGAAATAAAACTCACATTCAGGGACTGGCTCTCAGTCCAATAGTAAACAAGATGTACACACAGCCCACTCAACCCAGGGTGATGCACCCACATACTCTATGGAAATGCATTCCTTGGAACAATTGACCACGGGACACCAGAAGGGCAATATTCACATGGAGGAAATACAGGACACACAGAAGTGCATAACTATGAGGGGCACAGCAAAGAGAGGAAGGTTACTGGGCAGGGAGGGAAGGAGACTGGGTTAGGGTTGGGCATGGTAAATGGGGAGTGAAACTAAATGTACACGTAATGTTGAACTAAAACAAGCTGTGCTCTGTAAACTTACATCTAAAGCACAATTAAAAAAAAAAAAAAAAGTCCCTTGGCATAGCCAAGTGAGTGCCTCTAGTGCAGCAGCTGTCTGTTAAAACATCTCAGTGGATATCTCGTCAATTCCTGGAGCCTTGTTTTAGTCACTTCCCTCAGTGCAGCTTCAACTTCTTCCTTCAATATCATTGATTTTTGATCATATACCACCTCCTGAAATGGATGAACTTCCCAATTATTTTTGGTACAGTGACTCTGTATATTTCTTCCACCTTCTTTGTGTTTCTTGCATCATTCAATATATTGCCTATAGAATTTTTCAATATGGAAACTCCGGGCTTAAATTTCCTCTTCAGTTCTTTCAGCTTGAGAAATGCTGAGCGTGTTCTTCCCTATTGGCTTTCCAACTCCATGTCTTTGCCCATTTCTTTATAATATCTGACTTTGTCTTCTTGAGCTGCTCTTTGAAATCTTCTGTTCAGCTCTTTTATCTTGTCATTTCTTCCATTTTCTTTAGCTACTCTCCGTTCAAGGTCAAGTTTCTGTCTCTTCTGACCTCCATTTTGGTCTTTCCTTCCTTTCCTGTCTTTTTAAAGACCTTTTGCGTTCTTCATGGATGATGTTCTTAATGTCATCCCACAATTCCTCTCTGGTTTTTGGTCATTGGTGTTCAATGAATCAAATCTATTCTTTAAATGGTCTCTAAATTCAGGAGGGATATAATCAAGGTCACATTTTGGCTCTCATGGACTTGTTTTAATTGTCTTCAACTTCAACTTGAACTTGCCAATGAGCAGTTTATAGTCAGTTCCACAATCAGCTCTTGGCCTTGTTTTGGCTGAAGATACTGAGCTTTTCATTGCCTCTTGCCACAGATGCAGTGGATCTGATTCCTGTCCACTCCATCTGGTGAAGTGCATGTGTATATCTGCTGTTTGTGTTGTTGAAAACAGGTATTTGCAATGAATAAGTCGTTGGTCTTGCAAAAGTCTACCATGTGCTCTCCAGCATTATTTTTATCACCAAGGCCAAATTTTCCAACTACCAGTGATTCTTCTTTGTTTCCAACTTTTGCATTCCAGTCACAAGTGATAATCAGCACATCTTGATTGCATGTTTGGTCAATTTCAGACTGCAGATGTTGGTAAAATTCAATTTCCTCATCTTTGGCTTTGGTGGTCGGTGTGTAAATTTGAATAATAGTAGTATTAACTGGCTTTCCTTTTAGGCGTATGGATATTGTGATAGTTAGAGCTGTGTGTCAACTTGGCTGGACCACAATTCTGTGTGATTTAAGCAATTGTGATATGCATTGTTCCCATGATGGAATCAGATGTATATGTTTTGAGCAGGCAATCCGTTGAAAGGGAGTTTCCCTAGGGGTGTGGCCTGCTTCCAGTATATTTTTGGACATCTTATGAAAAGAGACATTCTTCTGTGGATTGAGATTCTGTTGTGCTGCCTACAACAGTCCGTGAGTGAACAATCCACCAATCTTGGATTCATCATTTGTTGGAGTCAACAGCCAGTATAATGCCTGCCTACCTTGAAGTCATCAGCCCCTGTGGCTGCATGAGTTGGGAAAAGCCTCCAGCTTGATGTTTGATCCAAGAACTTGGGATTTGCCAGCTTCTATAAGTATGTCAGCCATTTTCCTAAGATAAATTTCTTTATTTCTCTCTCTATATATATGCTTTACTGGTTTTGCTTCTCTAGAGAACCCAGTCTAACACAGATATTATTCTATCACTGACAGCATTATACTTCAGGACAGATCTTGAATCTTTTGGACAATGAATGCTGTACCATTTCTCTTTAATATGTCATTCCCAGCATAGTAGATCATATGGTTATCTGATTCAAAATGGCCCAAATCAGTCCATTTCAGCTCACTAATGCTTAGATATCAATATTTATGCATCCCATTTCATTTTTAACAACTTCCGATTTTCCTAGATTCATACTTAGTACATTCCATGTTATGATTATCAATGGATATTTGCAGCTGTTTCTGCTCATATTGAGTCATGCCACTTCAGCCAATGGAGGCCCCAAAAGCTCTACTTTATCCATATCATTAAAGTAGGCTCTACTCTGATGAGGCAGTTCTTTCCCAGTCATATTTTGAGTGCCTTTTGTCCTGAGGGCCTCATCTTCCAGCACTGTATCAGATAATGTTTCAGGGCTATTCATAAAATTTTCCAGTAATATATCAGACTGTGTTTCAGTACTATTCATAAGGTTTCCACTGGCCAATTCTTTGAGAAATGGATGGCCTCTTCCTTCTTCCAAGTCTGTCTCAGTATGGAAGCTCCACCAAAACTAGTCCACCATGGGCACCCCTACTGGCAGAGCCTCCAGACTCACAGCATCACACAAGCCACCACAGTATGGAAAACTGACAGACAAGTTCATCTCCTTTAGCTGTTCCAACCACTCCACTCACTTCCTGGGCTACCCCCTACCTGTTCCTGCTGGCCCTGTCTGCTGCTGCTCCCTGATACCTGGGGGCTGTCCCCCACCCCTCTTACCTGTTCCAGCCACTGACAAGGATGGAGTAAAGCTTTTGGGACTTTCACTTGCCAATGCGGCAGGATTCAAAATAAGAAGAAAGAACTACAAATTTCCATTAGTAATTAGAACATAGAATATATTAAGTTTGAATCTACGGAATTTGGATGACCTAAAAATAAATAGAACACATAAAGATCTATATCCTAGGCACTAGTGAGGTGAAATGGACTGGTACTGGCCATTTTGAATAAGATATTCATATGGTGTACTGTGTTAGGTATGACTAATTGACGAGGAATGGTATCACATTCATCACAGAAAAACATTTCAAGATATGTCCTCGATAGCATAATGTCCTCGATAGCATAATATCCATATGCTTATAAGGAAGACCAGTTAATATGACTATTACTCAAATTTATGCACCAAACACTAATGCCAAAGATGAATAAACTGAAGATTTTTACCATGTTCTAGAGTCTGAAATTGATCAAACATTCAACTGGGAAATGTTGGAAACAAAGAAGATGGATTGTTGTTGTTGTTGTTGTTGTTATGTGCCATCGAGTCAGACCCGACTCATAGCGACCCCTCCTTGGGTTTCTGAGGCAGTATCACTACAGAAGTAGA
>NW_006921883.1:4160462-4181492 GCF_000298275.1 Orycteropus afer afer | reverse complement strand
ATTGGTGTTCAATGCATCAAATCTATTCTTTAGATGATCTCTAAATTCAGGAGGGATATATTCAAGATCATATTTTGGCTCTCATGAACTTGTTTTAATTGTCTTTAACTTCAAGTTGAACGTGCCAATGAGCAGTTAATGGTCTGTTCTACGATCACTCCTGGCCTGATTTTTGCTGAAGATATTGAGCTTTTCCATCACCTGTTGCCACAGATGTAGTCAATCTGATTCCTGTGTATTCCATCTGGTGAAGTTCACATGTATAGCCACCATTTGCATTGTTGGAAAAAGGTATTTGCAATGAACGAGTTGTTGGTCTTGCTAAATTCTATCATGTGATTTCCAGCATCGTTTCTGTCACCAAGGCCAAATTTTCCAGCTACCAGTGATTCTTCTTTATTTCCAACTTTTGTATTCCAGTCACCAGTGATAATTAACACATCCTAATTGCATGTTCAGTCAATTTCAGACTGCAGAAGCTGATAAAAATCCTCAATTTCCTCATCTTTGGCTTTGGTGGTTGGTGCATAAATTTGAGTAATAGTCATACTAAGTGGTCTTCCTTGTAGGTGTATGTATATTATCCTATCACTGACAGCATTGTACTTCAGGACAGATCTTGAAACATCCTTTGTAATGATGAATGCCATGCCATTCCTCTTCAATTTGTCATTCCTGGCATAGTAGACCAATGGTGGTCTGATTCATAATGACTAAAACCAGTCCATTTCTGCTCACTAATGCCTAGGATATCAATCTTTATGCGTTGCATTTCCCTTTTGACAACTTCCAATTTTCCGACGTTCATTCCTCATACATTCCATGCACCAATTATTAATGGATGTTTGCAGCTATTTCTCCTCAATTTGAGCGGTGCCAAGTCAGGAAATGGAGGTATCGAAAGCTTTACCTGATCCATATCAGTAAGGCTGGTACTACTCTCATAATGCAGCTCTTTTCCAGTCCTATTTAGAGAGGCTTCTGACCTAATTCTTCTGCACTGTATTCAACAGTGTTTCTGGGCTATTCATAAAGTTGCAGAGTAATGTATGAGACAGTGTTTCTCTGCTATTCATAAGGTTTTCCCTGGCCAATTCTTTGAGAAGTGGATGGCCTCTTCCTTCTTCCTAGTCTGTCTCAGTCTGTAAGCTGCATTGAAACCTGTGCACCATGTGCAAGCCCACTGGGTTTGAGACACCAGCAGCATAGCCTCAAGCCTCACAGCAACACACCACCACAGTAAGACAAACTGACAGACAAGTTTGTCTCCCTTAGCTATTCAAAATCTCTCTACCCACCTCTTACATGGATGCATGTCTCTTTCCTGCCACTTGGGGGTTGGGCCTTGTTCCCTCACCTTGCTTGGATCCCTGCTGCTTCTTCCTCACTCTGCCCTGGTCTCTCTTGCTTTTCCTCTGCTTTCTCCCACTTTCTCACCTCTTGGGGGGGGGGGCATGTGGCCTGGGTCCCTGGCCTTACCTGAGACGCTGCCACTGCTTCTTCATTTAGAGCTTATGCTTTGTAAATAAATACCACTTCTAAGGAATATTCTGGCTGTACCTCTTCCAAGATTTATTCATTCTTCAGATAATCCATGTTATTCCAGTATTCTTCAGCAATACGACAATTCAAATGCATCCATTTTTCTTCAGTCTTCCTTATTCATTGTCCAGCTTTCACATGCATATGAGGCAATTGAAAAGACCATGGCTTGGGTCAGGCACATCTTCAAACCACTAGTCTATTGATCTGTCATACTGTGCTGGCTTGCATTGTGCTGTGATACTGAAATCTATGTCACCAGTACTCAAATACCAGCAGGTCACCCATGGCAGACAAGTTTCAGTGGAGCTTCCAGACTAAGGCAGATGAGGAAGAAGGATAGGACCATCCACTTCTGACAAAGCTGGCCATTGCAAATCTTGTAAATAGCAGTGAAACATTGCTTGATATGACTCATAGTGATCCTATATGACAGAATAGACTGCCCCCTCAGGTTTCCTAGGCTTCTTTATGGGAGAAGATCACCAGAACTTTTCTCCCACAGAGAAGCTGGTGGGTTTGAATCACTGGCTGAACACTTAACCATTGTACCACCAGGGTACTTTCCTCAAATATATAAATTAGGAAAAATTTTTTATCTTTTTAAATACTGATTCTACACATTTTTTTAAATCTCTTCATTTATTTAACCTCTTTAATGTTCTTATAAAAATTTATAGCTTATTTTATATGGGTTATATATATCTTGTTAAATTTATTCCCATGTGTTCAAATTTTTGCTACTTCTGTGAATAATGCCTTTAAAAAAAATTCCATAACTGGTTATTGTTTGAATGTAAGAAAACTGTTCTGAATTTCTTTTAACATGGAAATTTTTTCCATCACAACTATTTCATCTTCCAGAACACAGCTGGGGAATGCTACAGAGAGCTTCAGAAAGTGATTATTAGACATGGTGAAAGTATAATTCTTTACAGAAATAGGAATTCATGACAGGGAATCAGCTTTCTTAAGACTGATATATTACACTATAATTTTTCTCAGCTAGAAACAGCCATTATTTTCTTATTATTTAGCACAATATCTATCACATAGCATAAACACAACATTAAGACCAAGTGATGGAGTCTAATATGACTCTTCTGAGAGTGAACACCTTTTAGCACCTTTGTGCACTAAAATTCTGTATTTACAGAAGGTTGGGCAATCTACTTCTGCCTCAGAAACTCAAGGAGGGGTTGCTATGAGTCGGATCCAACTCGACAGCAGTGAGTTTTGTTTGGAATGCATTCATGGGTTTAAATAAAAGATGAGATGATCACTGTGTTGTCTATTGTGGTAGTTAACGTCATGTGTCAACCTGGCTGAGCCTGCTTTTGAGTGGCTGAGCATTTGGATGTAGTTATTCTCCATGATAAGGAGCTCTAGTAGCATAGTGCCTAACACACTTGACTGCTAACCGAAGGCTGGCAGTTCAAACCCACCAGCCACTCCTCAGAAGGAAGATGGGGCAATCTACTTCCGTAGTGATACTGCCTCAGAAACCCAAGGAGAGGTCACTATGAGTCAGGGCTGACTCAATGGCACATAACAACAACATTCCCCATGATGAGGCTGGTAATCAACTCCATGGTGGAATCTACTGTGAGCAGCTGAGTAGCTGCCTTAGGGATGTGGTCTGCTTGTAGTATATAAGAAGAAGTGTTGAGAAAGGTCTCTGAGCTTTTTGGCACACTTGGACCCTGCATGTAGCTGAGTCTTCATTCAGTAGCCTGCCATGATGGCCTGCCTCTGTTTCTAGACTTGAACTAGTAGCCTGGCATGTTGCTTAATAATCTTCAGATTGTGCATTTGATTTGTCAGCCTTGGGTTTGTCCACCTCAGCAGCCAGCAGCTGCCTGAATGAAAGGGTGCCTCTAGTTCCAATGGGTCAAGAGCAAGAGACACAGTTAAGGTCCAAAGTCAAGGGGCTTTCACCCAGCCCCTAGAGCTGGCACTTTGAAACTCATACTTCTAGCCTCCTAAACTGTAAAAGAATAAATTCTGTTTGCTAAAGCCATATCTTTGTGGTACTTCTGTTAAAGCAGCACTAGAAAACCAAAACATCTATCATTCACTAAAATAAATAATAATTCATATCATTATTACTTTATTTTAACATGGAAAAATTTCCATGTTAAAAGAAATTCAACACAGTTTTCTTACATTCAAACAATAACCAGTTATATAATTTTTTCATTTGATTTTAAAAAAGTCATTATTCACAGAAGTAGCAAACCTTTAGAACATATAGAACTTCTAGCTCAGGATTGGTATATTTATTTCTACACACCAAATCTATTTAAAAACCTATAAGGAGGTCAGAACAATATATATAGCAAACCATAATTTTTGAGAAAAGGAGGAAGATATCCACGTGTGTTTATATTCACAGAATATATCTCCACAATGGTATATAAAAAATGAGTATCAGTGATAGAGAGAACTGTCTCATGGGATTTTGTAGGTGGTGATCTTTATGAGAAAGGACCTCTGGTAATGCAATGGTTAAGGTATTTCGCTGCTAACCAACAGTTGGAGATTTGAGCCCACCAGCCGCTCCATGCCTCCGTAAACATTTACAGCCTTGAAAATCCAATGAGGATTGATATGAGTTGGAATCAACTTGACCGCAGTGAGTTTGGGTTGTTTGTTTGTTTGTTGGTGAATCTTTATGAGAGCAGATATTCAGGTCTTTACTCCCTCTGTGCGGCTGGTGGGTTGGAACTGCCAACATTTTGGTTAGGACCCAAGTACTTAATTGTTGTACCACTTGGGTTCCTTTGATTTGACCAAAGAGCCATCAAAATATGAACACTTTACAACTGGTTAAATGTAAATGCCTCATTCCCTTTGGTGGTGGCTATTCCATGTCCAGCCTGATCATCTCCTGAGAAATATAGGCTTGGATCTTCTACCTCTCCTTATGTGGCTGAAACCCTGAAGGAATAAGCTTCATGCACATACACATGTGGGATTATCACTTGGTATCATGGCCTCCATTTGAAATAGGCAATGCCTGATCTGCTGCTAAAATGGGAATATAAATTGTAATGGTTTCCTAGGGCTTTGTAACAAAGTGCCACAGACTTGGTGGCTTCAAACAACAGAAATGTACTGCTTTACAGTTATAGAGGTTGGAAGTCCAAATCAAGGTGTCAACAGGCCCAAGCTCTCTCTGAAGTTTCTAATGGAAGATCCCCCCTCACCTCCTCCTACATTCTGGTATTTTCTGGCATTATTTGACTTGTAGATGCATCACTCCAATCTCTGCCTTCATCTTCACATGGCTGTCTTCCCTCTGTGTCTGTGTCTCTCTGTGCTTCTTCTCTTTTATAAGAGAAGGGCCCACCCTACTCCAGTATGACCTCATGTTAACTAATAACATCTTCAAAGACCTTATTTCCAAGCAAGGTCACATGCATAGGTATTGAGCATTAGGATTTCAACATATCTTTTTTTGGGGACACAGTTCAATCTATAACATAAGTTCAGTGTTCTTTCATTGCCCCACACTGCACAGGATTTTCTTGGAATAGCTGTACACACTGATTTAGTTTATAATAGCAGCCATTCTTTTTCATTGGTTATAAATCCTCCACTAGTGTGATCAGGTTTTACTCCTTCCAAATCTTCAACAAGTTTGTGGGTTGGAAATACATTCTCCAGAACACAGACAGCAGATAAACCACGACTCTCTTCAAATTTCAGCATAGCGCATTTTATGACTTGTTCTTTTTCTACATCAAACAACCCAGAGGGGAAAAAATTGTCCAAGTACATGAACGTGAATATATCTAAGTATAAACCCCAATGGAAAGTGATTTTCAAATGTCATTAAACACAAGTACAGGAAGTAAGACAATTAATTGAGTCAGCATTGGAGATAAGAGCCAAGCAGGAAATGACTTTGTATATGAAATCACCGCCTAAATTGAAGGAAAATAGGCAGGGCATATCCACTGGCCCTTCACTAGAGATCAGTTCCCACCCTTCTCTGAATGAAAGAATGGTGTGGTAAGAAGTGAATTTAACTACAAATTACCTCAACATGTATTGTATTGCTCTGTGTGGCTGTGATTTAGACATTACTCTGATATTGAAAGAAAAAACAAGGAAAGAAGAGAGGGAAGAAATGAAGGAGGACTTGAAATCCTATTTATTTATTTAAAATCCTAATTATTTAATAAGATAAACCTTAGCTGGAGAAGAGAGGAAATTTTTCTAAGATTGACTTGTATTCTAGCCAAGTAATTGTATATTTGTGCCATTTTTTAATATGAGACTTCTACTTTAGAGAATATTTGGGATGATGTTCACAAGTATGAATGACTTTGATTTCTTTTATGCACCTTAATTATCAAGCATGAAGACACAGAGTAAAGATAAAATTGGGTTCAAATGCCATTTTGTGTGACTCTAGGAAAGTTACTTAGTTTTTGCACATGTAAAATCCCCTCCCCCAAAAAGCCCACTGCCCATAGTCAATTCAGACTCATAACAACACTATAGGACAGAGTAGAAAGGCCCGTAGAGTTTCCAAGGCTGTAAATCTTTACAGAAGCAGAATGCCTCATCTTTTTCCCATGGAGGGGCTGGTGGATTTGAACTGCCAAACTTTTGGATAGCAGCCAAATACCTTAAATACTGTGCCATCAGTGCTCCTTATATGTAAAATAGGCCAGTTAATACCTACTTTATAGGGTTGTTGTGAGGATTAAATGAGATCATGAATGGAAGTGTGCAATGCAATTGGCTCTCAATAAATGTAGCAACTTTTTCCTCCCAGGAGCTCTTAGAAGATAATAAATTGTATAAATTACTTTCTAAGATTTGACTAATTTTTATACTCCAACCAAAGTTTAGGCAATTATATGTTACATTGCTGCTGGACTACATGATTTTTCAACTATTTAACTAAAAATATGAAGTTTTCCAAAATAAAGTGGTCCAGTGTAACAGATTACATAATTTGCAATGAGTAGCTTTTATACAAGTACAGGCAAGTCTCAATCACTTTCTATATGTTAACATTTATATCTTATCCCTTTTACTATTTTGTAAGTTCTTGGAATCGGGTAGTATCTGACATGCAACCAGTGTATGATAAATATTAACAAATTAATACATCAATCAATTCATTGTCTATTTCATGAATTTCTACCAAGAAATTTCATATCATAGGGTATTTCTTTTACCATTGATTCTGTCCCACATTTTTAACCATCAATAGATGGTACTTCTTGTTGTTGTTGTTATGTGCCGTCGAGTCGGCCCTGACTCATAGCGACCCCTCCTTGGGTTTCCGAGGCAGTATCACTATGGAAGTAGGATTGCCCAACCTTCCTTCCGAGAGATGGTACTTAGATAATGGAAAATTGTTTAAACATTAACCTAAGCAAAGCATAATTTGAAACATAAGACAGATTTAAAAAAAAAAAAAAAAAAACACTACATGAGTCCTTTGAAAACTAAATAGAATCAGAGGAGACAAGATGGTGTCCTGGTGACAACACCACCCAACACCTCTACAACAGAGACACAAAAAAACAAGTGAAACTGACAGAGATGATAATCTTGAAACTCTGAGCATCAAAGGAAAGGATGAATAATTAGATAGAACATCAATTAGAAAAAGAAACAGAATGAGGGGAGAGGTGGAATAGGGACCTGACACAATGTGGCCCTTTTAAGACACAGAAGGTAATATACATGGGTGAGGAGAAGGCAACTCCACAAAATCCCCATTAACACAGAGACACAGTGTAAACAAACCCAGAGTGAAGCAAAGTGAACAGAATATGAGCTATATCTAAGAGAGGAAAGTGCAGAGAAGTGGGCAAGAATTCCAGTGTTGCAGGCAACTGCAGAGCAAGGAGTGAGCAGTAAATGGGGATGAAACCACTCATCAATTGAAAGCCCAAGTCATTTGGGTTGAAAGACCACATGGAGGTGGTAGATGGAGATGCTGGAATCTGGGCAGCACACCCTTGGTTGAGTTGAGGAAAGAACCACATCAGCTGCCTGTGCCCAGAAGTGCATTGGACCCATGTCAGTGAACAGCAACTGAAGAACTGTATTCTTCCACTTTCCCCACCACACATTCCCAGTGACCAGGGAAGCCCCCACATCTGCTGCCCCCTACGCACCTGGTATGCTCAGACCACATCCCCACACCAGTAGCCACCCACTGCACCACACCCCCCAGAGGACTGACCCACATGCCTGTGGCCTGAACTTGGTGCACTCGGCAGCCATGTGATCAACAGGTCACACTGTCATAGACTCCAAGACATGCCCAGAGCCTCCAGTGTTGGGGGTACATGCACACACAATGGTGTACCTCTGCCCCCATGCCACCCACCTGCTGCATTTGTATGGCAGGGTTCAGGCACACACAGACCAAGCAGCAGGCTCCAGCCACCTCCATGGGCACATGTTAATGTGGATCACACATCCTACACATGTCACCACCATTTTCCTGGCAAGCAAAGGCGTATGTCCCAGCCAAAAGAACACCAAGTCCCCATTGCCTTAGAAGCTCAGGTGACCATTGCCGCACTTTATTTTTTCTTTTTCCACTTCTTATTCCTTTTTATTATTTACTTACTTCTTCTTCTATTTATTCTTTTATTTTTACTCATTATTTCCCATCCTCTATTTTGTTTCTTTCTCTTATTCCCTCTGACTCATCTGTTGGAAGGCAGGTATTTCTTCCCCAATAGTCACTACACCTAACACACCTACCACTTATCACCCTATCCAATGGTGAATGCCACCACCCACTCCTGCATCTCTTGATCAATGACAGATGGTGGACAACACCTGGTCACCCTGCTCACAGCTTCTTTTCAAAACCAGGAAATAGAGATCCATGCCCACACACCCACCAGTGTGACTACATCCACACAGAGACAGGTGTGGAGTGCCCCATTGCTGCTAAACTAATGACCAAAGTAGCTTGCCTGCTCCATCTGCCTAGATATATAAAAATAAAGATAAATAAAAAATCATAGTGGAACAGTCCAACATATAATCAACAAATGAATGCAACATATCCAAAATGTCTCAAAGACAACAGACAACTTCAACTCAAACAAAGAAACAGGACAAGATGGCACAAGCAAGTGACCAAAATAAAGAACCAGGAAACCTCTCGTAGGAGGAACAGGTAATAGAACTACCTAATAAACAATTCTAATGATTTATATTTATAAAAGGATTTGCAATAGATCAAGGAAATCACAAACAAAATAAAGGAAAACACAAGCAATACCATAGAAGAATTAAGGAAAACAATACAAGAGCAAAATGACAAAATAGACAACTAGAAACCACACAGAAACAGAAATTAGAAATCTAGAAGATTACCACTAAAAGCTTGGAGATAGATAACACAGTGGAAAGACAAAAGAGTAGAATTGAATCAATAGAAGAACAGATCAGTGAATTAGAGGACAGATTCTTTGACACCAATTTTCATGAGGAAAAAAAAATTGAAAAACGAATGAAGAAACCTTAAGAATTATATAGGACACTGTTAAGAGGAAAAATTTGCATGTGATCAGAAATAAGAACAAGAGGGGGAAAAAATCCCACAGAGAGAATTCTTGAAGATTTGCTAGCAGAAAACTTCCCTAGTAACATGAAAGATGAAAAGATATTCATCAAAAAAGCTCAATGAATGCCATATAGGACAGACCCCAAAAGAAAGTCAAGACATATAATAATCACACTTTCCATAACCAAAGACAAAGAAAGAATCTTGAGAGCAGTTCAGGAAAAAACTAAATGTTACCTACAAAGGGGAACCAATAAGACTAAGATCTAATTTCTCAGCAGAAACCATGAGGAAAGAAGTCAATGGGATGACATATATAAAACCCTGAAAGAGAAAATTGCCAGCCAAGAATTATATACCCAACAACACTGTCTGTCAAATATAATGGTGAAATTGGGAAATTTTCAGATAAATAAAACTTAAGATAATTTGTAAAAAAAACAGAACAACTTTATAGAAAATGCTAAAAAGGAGTCCTTTGGACAGAGAACCAACAATGTTAGACAACAACCTGACATTAAGACAAATGACACCATCACCTGGAACCAACTCAGAAAAAGAATTCTCAAAAATAAAATAAAATAGGGAACCAGAGGCCACGATCTGTAAACAACAACTACTACAAAGAAAAAAGAGGAAATAAATGCTATAATTATAGAACTTCCAAATGGAGAGGAAGTCAAGATTATATAAAGATGGAATAGACTGTTTTAAACTTAGGAAGATGAAAATAAATTACAACATAACCACAGAGAAAATCAGTAAACATTCTAATCAAAATAACAAAGAAGAAAATAATAAGGACTTAGTGAACAAAAATCAACAGCAACAATGAAAATAAGAGGAAAATCTGACAGCAAAATGAACTAAGTCCAGAAAAATATACAGAACAAAGAAATCATCAACACCACAATAAAAAACACAAAAGAATGGCAGCAGTAAATTGATATCTATCAATAATTACACTGAATATAAATGGATTAAATGCACCAGTCAAGAGAAAGAAAGTGGCAGAATAGATAAGAAAAACAGGACCTATCAATATGCAGCTCACAAGAGACTCACTTTAGACACAAAGATAAAAATAAATTAAAAATCAAAGGATGGAAATAAATATATCAAGCAAATGACAACCAAAAAAGAGCAGGAGTGGCAATTTAATTTCTGATCAAATAGACTTCAAGGCAAAATAAGGGACAAGGAAGGGCATCATATATTGATTAAAGGGTCAATCCAGCAAGAGGACATAAGCATAATAAATATCTACACACTCAATGAAAGAGTCCCAAATAAATAAAGCAAACATTAACAGAATTAAAAAGAAAAACAGACAATTCCACAATAATAACAAGAGACTTCAATATGTTACTTTCAGTGAAGGACAGAAGAACTAGAATGAAACTCAACAAAGATACAGAAGATCTCAATAACACAATCAACCAACACTACCTCATAGACAGATACAGAACACTCCACACAACAAAACACAACAAAAATGCAACAGACATTCTTTTCCAGTGCACATGGATTACTCTCCAGAATAGATCATTTTAGGGCACAAAGTAAGCTTGAATAAATATAAAATCATTGAAACAATACAAAGAATCTTCTCAAATCAAAATGCTATAAAATTAGAAATTAATAATAGAAAGATTAGGGAAAAAAGATAATCAAATATATGGAACCTGAATAACACCCTGATTAAAAACTACTGGGTAATAGATGAAATAAAAAAGCAAAATTAAAAAGTTCTTAAAAGCACATGAGAATGAAAACATAACATATCAAAACCTTCCAGACATAGTAAAAGCCGCACTACAAGGTAAATTTTTAGCAATAAATGCACATATCAAAAAAAGAAGAAAGAACCAAAGTCAACAATTTAAGCCAGAAATGCCAACAATGAGAAAATGGACAGGGGGAAAAAAAAAGTCTAGAGTCTCCAGAAAGAAAGGAAGTAATAAAGATGAGAGCAGAAATAAAAGAAATGGAAAAACAATAGAAATAACAAAACTGAAGCTGATTCTTCAAAAAGATTAAGAAAATCGACAACTAACAAATGTAACAGAAGAAAAGAAAAAACAGATGCAAATTACATGAATAAGAAATGACATGAGCAACATCACAACAGAACCAACTGAAATTAAAAGGATAATAACAGAATACCATGAGAAATTGTACTCCAACAAATTTGAAAAAGAAGAAGAAATGGACAGACTTCTAGAAACACACAACCCCCCTAAACTAACACAGAGTGAGGTAGAAAAATTTGAACAGACAGATCACAAAAGAAAAAAGTGAATAGGCATAAAAGAAACTCCCAACAAAAAAAATATTGGCCCAGACAGCTTCACTGACAAATTTTACCACACATTCAGAGAAGAGCTGACACCAGTTCTACTCAGACTATTTCAGAATATAGAAAAGGAGGGAATACTCCCAAATTCATTCTATGAAGCAAACATAACCCTGACATCAAAGCCAGGCAAAGTCAACAGTGAAAAGAAAATTACAGACTAATATCCTTCATGAACATAAATGTGAAAATTCTCAACAAAATCCTAATCCATATAATCCAACACCATATCAAAAAAATAATAATACATAATAACAAAGTGGGATTCACACCAGGTAGGCAAGGATGATTCAACATTAGAAAAACAATCAAAGTGATTCACTACATAAATAAAACAAAGGAAATGAACCACACATTATCATATTAATAGATGCAGAAAAGGTATTTGATAAAATCCAACACCCACTCCTGATTTAAAACTCTCAGCAAAATAAGAATAGAAGGGAAATTCCTCAACACAATTATGACCATATACACAAAACCAACTGATACATTATTCTCAATAGAGAGTGAAATAATTCCCCTTGTGAAGGGGAACCAAACAAAGACGTCCTTTATCAGCACTCCTATTCACTATTGCATTGGAAATACAGGACAATAGGTATGGATAGGAAATTAAATGGACCCAAATTGGTAAGGAAGAAATATAATTTTCCTTATTTGCAGATGATATGATCCAATATGAGAAAATTCCAGAGACTAAGCAAGAAAACTACTGGAACCAACTGAAAGTTTCAATAAAGTGGCAGAGTACAAGATCAACAAACAAACATCAGTCAGATTCCTCTACACTAATGAAGAGAACTCTGAAAAGGAATTCAGGAAAACAATATCATTTACAACAGCCACCCAAAATATAAAATAATTAGGAACAAACCTAACCAGAGATACAAAAGATTTATACAAAGAAAACTATGGTACATTCATGCAGGAAATCAAGGGACATACATAAATAGAAGAACATACCATGCTAATGGATAGGATGAATTGATACTGTAAAAATGTCAATCCTACCCAAAGCAATCCATAGATATAACACAATCCTGATCCAGTTTTCATTAACATTCTATAATGAGATGGAAAAAAAAAAAAAAAATCACCAACTTCATATGGAAATAAATAAACCCTGGTAAAGCAAAGAACTACCAAAGAAGAAGAAAGTAGGAGTCCTCACATTTCCTGATCTGAAAACTTACTATACAGCCATAGAAGTCAAAACAGCCTGGTGATGGTACAAATACAGATGCATAGACCAATGGAATAGAATTAAGAACCCAGAAGTAAATCAATCCACCTATGGACAGCTGATCTTCAAGCTAAACAGATTTCAAAAGGCAGCTCCAGAAGACAAAACATAATATTATAATGAAATGTGCAAAGACATGGAGTTTGAAAATATAAAGGGAAGAAAACACCTGGCATTTCTCAAACTAAAAGAACTGAGGAAGATATTCAAGCCTCAAATTGCAATATTGAAGGATTCTTGGACAAAATATTGAACACTGCAGGAAGCATCAAAAGAAGATGGAAGGAATACACGGAGTAACCATACCAAAAAGAATTGGTTGACATTCAACCATTTCAGGAGGTAGCATATGATCAAGAAGCAATGGTATTGAAATAAGTCCAAGGTGTACCGAAGGAACTGGTGAAAAACAAGGATTCAGGACAAATGATGCAGCACTGGAAGTATTCATTTGCTTATGTCAAGAAATTTGGAAGACAGAGACCTGGCCAACAAACAGGAAGAGGTAGGCACTTGTCCCCATTCCAAAGAAAAGTGATCTAACAGAATGCAGAAATTATCAAATGTTATCATTAATATCACACACAAGTAAAATTTTGCTGAAGATAATTCAAAAATTGTTGCAGCAGTATGTTGAAGGGAACTGCAAGAAATTCAAGTCAGATTCAGAACAGGGCATGGAATGAGGGATATCATTGTTGATGTCAGATGGATCTTGGCTGAAACAAAGAATATCAGAAATATGTTTACCTGTGTTTTATTGACTATGCAAAGGTATTTGACTGTGTGAATCCTAACAAATTAAGGATAACATTTTGAAGAACTGGAATTCTAGAACACTTAATTGTGCTCATGAGGAACCTGTACATAGACCAAGAGGTAGTCATTTGAACAGAACAAGGGGATACTGCATGTTTCAAATCAGAAAAAGTGTATATCAGGTTGTGTCCTTTCATTTAAATTTTTCTAACTTTATGGAGACCAAATAATCTGAGAAGCGGGGCTCTATGAAGAATATTGGAGGAAGATTCAGTAATAACCTGTGATATGCAGATAACACAACCCTGCTTGCTGAAAGTGAAGATGACTCGAAGCATTTACTGATGAAGAACAAAGACTACAGCCTTTATTATGGATTATACACTAACATAAAGAAAACAAAAATCCCCACAACTGGACAAATAAGCAGCATCTTGATAAAGGGATAAAAAAATGAAGTTGTCAAGGATTTCATTTTACTTGAATCCAAAATCAACACCCATGGAAGCAAGAGTCAAGAAATCAAACAACATATTGCATTGGGTAAATGTGCTGCAAAAGACTTCTTTAAAATGTTCAAGTGCAAAGAAATCACTTTAAAGACTAAGGAAGACAACAGAAGAAATGATGAATTTGAATTGTCATATTGGTGAAGAATATTGAATGTATCATGAACTATTAGAAGAACAAAAAAATCTATCTTGGAAGTAATACAGCTGGAATGTTCCTGAGAAGCAAGAACAGCAATATTTCATCTCTCTTACTTTGGTCATTGGTCTGGTTACCTAGTGCCACTCTGACAAGAAATATACCACAAATGGGATGGCCTTAACAAACAGGAGTTTATTCTTACAATTTGGAGGCTTTAAGTCCAAGTGCAAAGTGTCAGGCTCTAGGGGCTGGGTGAAAGACCCTCAACCTTGGGGTTCAGCTCCGCCTCCTGCTCCCAGCCCACTGGAGCTAGAGGTGTTTCTTCACTCAGACGGCTGCTGGCTGCTGAGGCTGAGAAGCCTCAAGGTTGACAAGTAAAAGGACACAGTCCCGATGTTACCAAACCACACAGCAGGCCATTAACTTAAGTCCATTGTAAATCCCAAGGTCGGCAGAGCATAACAGGCTGCTGAGCAACGACACAGCTACATGCAGCTTCCAAGAGTGCCATAGGCTAGACACCATTCCCAAGGCTTCTCCTTAAATACAGGAAGCAGACCACATCCCAAAGGCAGCTACTCAGCTGCTTGTGGTAGATCCCACCATAGAGTTGATTGCCAGTCTCATCATGGGGAATAACTACCACCAGCTACCCAGCTACTCAACAAGGCTCAGTTAAGTTGACACACAAACTGAACTACCACAGTTATATTTTAGGAATAGTCTCTAGCTTTTGGCATGCTTGAACCCTCCATACATGTATCCAAGTTGTTCTGCAGCCTGCCATGCCCTGTTAATCTTGGGACTTTTTCTGGACTTGAATTAGTGGCCTGCCATGTAGTTTGGTAATATCGGGACTGTGCCTTTATACTTGTCGACCTTGGGTTTGTCAACCTCAGTAGCCAGCAGCTGCATGAGTGAAGAAAAGCCTCTATCTAGCTTCAGTGGGCCAGGAGCAGGAGGCAGAGCTGAAGCCCAAGGTTGGAGGGCTTTCACCCAGCCCCTAGACCCTGGCACTTTGAACTAGGACTTTTAACCTCCAAAATTGTAAGAGAATAAACTCCTGTTTGCACAAGTCTTCCATTTGTGGTCTATTGCTGTCGAAGCAGTACTAGGTAACCAAAAAAGTGACCAATCCTTTGAGAAGGATGTCATGCCTGGTAAAGTAAAGGGTGAGCAGAAAAGGAGAAGATTCTCAAGAAGATGGATTGACACACTAGCTGTGACATTGGCCTCAAGCATGGCAACGATTGTAAGGATGGCACAGGACTGGGCATTGTTTCATTATGTTGTACATAGAGTTGCACATGTCAGAACTGACTCAATGGCACTTTAACAACAACAATAATAAGCCTCCTAAAATGTGAGAAAATAAATTTCTGTTTTTTAAAGCAACCCACTTGTGTATTTTTTGTTATAGAACCATTAGATAACTAATGCATGACACCACAACTGCTAATGCTCAGCATTTCTCAAACTGAAATCAATAAAGAAGAAATTCCAGCTTTGAGTTGCAATATTGAATGATTCCATGGGAAAAATATTGAACTATGCAGGAAGCATCAAAAGAAGATGGAAGGAGTACACAGAGTTACTATACCAAAAACAAGCACTCAGCGTTCAATCATTTCAAGAGGTAACATATTACCAAGAACCAATGGTATTGAAGGAAGAAGTCCAAGGTGCCCTGAATGAAACAGCAAAAAAACAAGGCTCCAGAAATTGATGGACTACCCATTGAGACGTTCCAACAAACAGATGCAGTGTTGGAGGTGGTTACTCATTTATACCAAGAAATTTGTAAGACAAATTTGGCCAAGTGACTGGAAGAGACTCATATTTGTGCCCATTCCAAAGAAAGGCAATCCAGCAGAATGTGGAAATTATCAGCCAATATCATTAATATCATGTGCAAGTAAAATTTTGCTGGCAATAATTCAAAAATGGTTGCAGCACTATGTTCACAGGAAACTGCCAGAAATTCAAGCTGGATTCAGAAGAGCATGTGTAATGAGGGATATCATTGCTGATATTAGATGGGTCTTGGCTGAAAGCAAAAAATACCAGAAAGAGGTTTACTTGTGTTTTACTGACTATGCAAAGGCATTGGACTTTATGGATCCTAACAAATTATGGATAACATTGTGAAGAATGAGAATTCCAGAACACTTAATTGTGCTTATGAGGAATCTGTACATAGATGAAGAGGCTGTTGTTGGAACAGAACAAAGGGATACTGCATGATTTAAAATCAGGAAGGCCATGCATCAAGGTTGTACCCTTCAATATACTCAATCTTATGCTGAGTGTATAATTCAAGAAGCTGGACTAGAAGAAAAAGATGGGAGGATTGGAGGAAGACTCATTAGTAACCTGCAATATGCTGATGAAACTACTTTACTTGCTAAAAATGAAACTGACTTGAAGCACTTACTGATGAAGATCGAAGACTGTAGTCTTTGGTATAGATTACATCTCAGCATAAAGAAAACAAAAATCTTCATAAATGGACTAATGTGCAACATCATGATAAAGGGAGAAAAGTTTGAAGTTGTCAGGATTTCATTTGACACCCATGGAGGCAGCAGTCAAGAAATCAGACAATGGATTTCATTGGGCAAAAGATCTGCCACAAAAGACCTCTTTAAAGTGCTAAGGAGCAATTATTGTGATTTTGAAGACAAAGGTGTCCCTAAATCAAACCATGATATTTTCAATCACCTCATATGCATGTGAAGCTGGACAATGAATAAGGAAGACCAAAGAAGACTTGATGACTTTGAATTGTGGTGTTGGCGAAGAATACTGAAAATACCCTGGAATGCCAGAGGATGAACAAATCTGTCCTGGAAGAAGTGCAGTTGGGGTCTTGGACAAAGGACCAAAACTCATTAAATGTGGGAGAGAAAGCCTCTTTTACAAATGGTGTTGGCAAAATTAGATATCCACTTGCAGAAAAATGAAACAAGATCCGTACCTCACACCATACACAAAAACAAACTCAAGACGGATTAAAGACTTAAATGTAAAACCCCAAACCATAAGTTCATCAAAAATAAAATAGAGGCAATAATTAGGCCCTAATTTATGACATAATTAGGCTATCAAGAATAACCTAAAATGCACAAGCAGCAGAAGAGAAACTAGATGACTGGGACCTTTTAAAAATTAAATCCTTCCATAGTATTGGGGGACACCAGACTCAATTGCCACAATAAAATACATAAAAATCTTGTTCCACAACCTATGTTGGTGAGTAGCAACTGGGGTCTTAAAAGCTTTCAAGCAGCCATCTAAGATGCAGCTAATGGTCTCCTATAGTTGTAAGTGAAGAAGAGTGAAAACAAAACACAAAAAAACAAGGACATTTGGAAGCAATCAGTCCTAGGACATGATGGACCTTGAGACTAGAAAAACTAGATGCCAACCATTCAGGAAAGGATCAAAACTGGAGATCCTGGATAGAGTGGGAGGAAAAACATGGAACAAAATCCAAAAACACAATAATGACCAGAATTACTGGTCGGATGGAGTCTGCTGGACCCTCAAGACTATGGCCCTGGGAGACACTTCAGGCCTGGAATAAAACTCACTCCCAGGGACTGGCTCTCAGCCCAATAGTAAAGAAGATGTACACACAGACCATTCAACCCAGGATGATGCACCCACATACTGTATGGAAATGCATTCCTTGGAGCAATTGGCCACGGGGCACCAGAGGGGCAACATTTGCACTGAAGAAATTCAGGACACACAGGAGTGCATAACTAGGAGGGGCAAGGGTGGGTAGTTACTGGGCAGGGAGGGGAGGAGACTGGGTTAGGGTTGGGGATGGTAATTGGGGAGTGAAAGCAAATGTACACAAAATGTTGAATGCAAAACAAACTCTGTTCTGTAAACTTACACCTAAAGCACAATTAAAAATAAATAAATAAATTCTTATGTGCACCAAAAGACTTCTCCAGAAAGGTGAAAAGAGAACCAACAGATTGGAAAAAAAAAAAAAATTGGCTATGACATATCCAACAAGGGACTTATCTCTAAAATTTATCGAAAACTTCAACACCTCAACACCAAATAGACAAACAATCCAATTCAAAAATGGGCAAAGGACGTGAACATACACTTCACCAAAGAAGATATACAGATGGCCAGCAAACAAATGAGGAAATGCTCAAGATCATTGGCCATTAGAGAGATGCAAATCAAAACAACAATGAGATATTATGTCCCTCTAGCAATAACAGTAAAATTCAACAAGACAGAAAATAACAAATGCTGGGGAGGGTGTGGAAAGGTTAGAACTCTCATACAGTGCTGGTCGGACTATAAAATAGTACAGCCACTGTGGAAAACAATATGGCATTTCCCTAAAAAATTGAAAATAGAAATACTATTTGATCCAGCAATTCCATTACTAGGAATATATCCTAAAGAGGTGAGATCCAGGACACGAATAGACATATGCACACCTATGATCATCACAACACAATTCACTAATAGCAGAGATAGAAACAACCTAAGTGCCTGTGGTAGTTAAATTTGTATGTCAACTTAGCTGGGCCTGGTTGAGTGGCTGAGCAGCCGGTGGTAGTTATTCCCCATGATGAGACTGGCAATCAACTCCATGCTGGGATCTACCACAAGCAGCTGAGGAGCTGCCTTGGGATGTGGTCTGCTTCCTGTATATAAGGAGAAGCCTTGGGAATGGTCTCTAGCTTATGGCACGCTTGGACCCTGCATGTAGCCGTGTCGTTGTTCAGCAGCCTGTCATGCTCTGCTAACGTTGGGACTTACAATGGACTTGAATTAATGACCTGCCATATGGCTTGGTAATATCGGGACTGTGCCATTTAATTTGTCAACTTTGGGCTTGTTAGCCTCAGCAGCCAGTAGCTGCCTGAATGAAGAGATGCCTCTAGCTTCAGTGGGTGGGGAGCAAGAGGCAGAGCTAAAGCCCAAAGTTGAGGGGTTTTCACATAGTCTCTAGAGCCTGGCACTTTGAACTTGGACTTAAAGCCTTCAAACTGCAAGAAAATAAACTCCTGTTTGTTAAGGCTATCCCATTTGTGGTATATTCTCGTCAGAGTGGCACTAGGTAACCAGAACAGTGTCCATCAACAGATGAATGGATAACCAAACCATGGTACATTCACACAATGGAATATTATGCAACATTAAAGAATAATTAAGAATCCATGAATCACCTCATAAGGTGGATGAATTTGGAGGACATTATGCTGAGTGAAATAAGTCAATCACAGAAAGTCAAATATTGTATGAGTCCATCACTATAAAAAGTCAAGGAAAAGTAAACCAGGAAGGAAATTTACTTTGTTGGTTACCAGGAATGGAAGGGAAGAAGAGGGAAAATTTCTGACTAGTGAAGAGTTGTGTGTTGATTTGGGTGAAGGGAAAGGCAATATAACCAAAGTGTTTGAGCAGCACAATGAAAATAGGGAAAAGAAGAGCACAAAAGATACAGACAACAGAGGCATATACTATTACATGCACAATACTGCGTTACCAGTGGCAGCAAACTCTAGGCCATGGGTGAATGCATATCAAGTGACCAGATCAAGTGTGAGTAGGCAAACAGGAATGTATCCAAGACCAAGGATAGATTTGGCTGAAGATAGTCTTACATATGTACTTGTGCTACAAAAATATCCATATACATTAAAGAAGTAACAGGGGACAAGGTTGGAGAAACTTCTCAGAAACAACAAAACACCTTGAGAGAGAAAGTCACTGGGCCTGCAGGCTTGGGACCATAGTCTTGGGGAACACCATACTCAATTGGCACTACATAGTACAAAATGTCCTACATCTTACTTTGGTGAGTAGCAGCTGGGGTCTTAAATGCTACTGAATGGCCATCTAAGATGTAACTATTTGTCTCCCCTTCTCTCGAGCAAAGAAGAGTGAAGACAATTAAAGATATTTGAAAACAATAAGTCCAAGGGTATGATGGACCACAGGGACCTCAGTCTTCATGACCCTGAGACCAGAAGAAATAGATGATGCCTGGCTAGCAATTCCAACCACTTAGAAAGGGGTCAGAATTGAAGATCCTGGCTAGAGTAGGAGGAAAAGTGTGGAAGAAAATTCAAAAACATAAAAATGACCAGAATTACTGGTTGGATAGACATGGGTAGAACCTCCAACACTATGGCCCCAGGTTGTCTTCAGGCTTAGAACTGGACTCATTTCAGTGGATTAGCTCTCAGTGAAACAGACAACATCCACTTGGAAGTTCAATAGGGAATACTTAACAAAAGACAGCTTGGCATGAAGTCCAATATGGGGAATATGGGTGGAGTTGCATGTGACCCTGTTAGGAAACACTTATATTTTGTTATGTTAATGAGGTCATACCAGAGTAGGAGGGGTCTTCTACCTAAGCCCTTCTGAGTGGTATCTTATAAAAAGAGCAGAATAAAAACACACACAAACACACACACACACGTGCCAAAGACAGATGCCATGTAATGATTAGGCAGATGCATCTACAAGCCCAGGAATGCTAAGGGTTGCTGGCAGCTACTAGAAGCTGAAAGGGACAATGAAGGACCTTCCTCTAGAGTCAATGTTTTAAACAAACACTGGTAAACCTAGATGAACAAATGGGAGCAAATGGAAGGTGAAATAGGAAGTCTCATAAAGGACAAGATGCTGGTTAAGATGCTTCAGCAAGACAGGGTAACAACAACCAAAAAAGGCACAACCATAAAGATCAATGGACCAAACCCATCCTAGCACATTAGGTGGGCAAGGAATTAAAACACACATGACAGTTTAAAGAGGAATGGCAAGGCATTCATCATCACAAAGGATGTTTCAAGATCTGTCCTGAAGTACAATGCTGTCAGTGATAGGATAATATCTATATGCCTACAAGGAAGACCCATTAAT
>NW_006921883.1:4135442-4157737 GCF_000298275.1 Orycteropus afer afer | reverse complement strand
AAAAAAAAAAAAATTATTGTGATCTGGGTGATCATAGTGACCCAATGTGACAGAGTAGAACTTCCTCATAGGATTCTCTAGGCTGCAATCACTATTAACCAAAAAGTCAGTGGTTCAAATCTCCTAGCCCCTCCTTGGAAGAAAGGTGAGGCAGTCTGCTTCCATAAAGATTTAGAGCCTTGGAAACCCTATGAAGCAGTTCCACTCTGCCCTCAAGGGTCACCATAAGTCAAAATTGATTCCATGGTGGTGGGTCCATACGGTAGTTCAGTTTGTATGTCAACTTGCCTGGGCCTGACTGAATGGCTGAGCAGCTAGTGGTAGTTATTCCCCATGATGAGACTGGCAATCAACTCCATGGTGGGATCTACCACAAGCAGCTGAGTAGTTGCTTTTGGGATATGGCCTGCTTCCTGTATATAAGGAGAAACTTTGGGGATAGTCTCTAGCTTATGGCACACTTGGACCCCATGTGTAGCCATGTCACTGTTCAGCAGCTTGGCATGTTCTGCTGACCTTGGGACTTGCAATGGACTTAAATTAATGGCCGGCCATGTGGTTTGGTAACATCGGGACTGTGCCATTGTATTTGTCAACCTTGGGCTTGTCAGCCTCAGCAGCCAGTAGCTGCCTGAGTAAAGAGATGCCTCTAGCTTCAGTGGGCCGGGAGCAAGAGGCAGAGCTGAAGCCCAAGGTCCAGGGGCTTCACACAGCCCCTAGAGCCTGGCACTTGGAACTCGGACTTAAAGCCTCCAAATTTTGAGAGAATAAACTCCTGTTTGTTAAGGCCATTCCATTTGTGGTATATTCTTGTCAGAGTGGCACTAGATAACCAGAACAGAATATGGTACTGAGAGAGTGGGGTGCTGCTCTGACAGATACCTAAAATGTGGAAATAGGAGTGGAGTGTGTCCTTGACCTGAGGCTCTGGCAGAGAGACCCTGGCATACAACATGAGAGATAGCAGGAGCAGAGCCAAGAGACGGCCAGAGAGATACGAGCAGAGAGACCAGCATGAGAGATGACAGTAGCAGAGCTCAGAGACCAGAATTAAACAGCAACAGGCTTACCTGCCCATGGAGGAGAAAGCTGGGTGCCATTGGGTAGACAGCTTCTGGGCTGAGTGGGTTGCCTTCGGGCATTCATTGGTAGAGAAGACTGGAATAAAATGGAGTAGCAGGTTGACCGGTCCACAGAGCAAGAAAGCTGAGTGTTTTTAGGGCAGGAAGATTTCCTATGGAGTTGGTTGCTTTTGGCATTGATCGGCAGAAGTGGAGAGACCAAAGAAACGGAAGCAGAGCTGCCTCAGCCTGAAAGTGTAGGACCATGGCCTTTGGGGGTGAAACGACCACAGCCCCCTAGGTTTCAAAGAACCAGGCCTTCACCAACTTGGTTCTGGGGTGTGGGGCTGCTTGTTCATGTGAGTCGGTGGGATGGAGCCATAGCCGTTGCCCAAGAGTGAGGGGGTGGGGCTGCCATGCCCAGGAGGGAGAGGAACGGGGCTGCCAGGCCAAGGGGGTGAGGTCACCACTTAGAGGAACTAGGGGACTGGAGCCAACCAGTGAGAGAGATCTGTACAGATGCCACCCAATGATCTGTACAGATGCCAATCTGACAAGGGGTGGAATTGTGGTAGTTCAGTTTGTGTGTCAACTTGGCTGGGCCTGGTTGAGTGGCTGGGCAGCTGGTGGTAGTTATTCCTCATGATGAGACTGGCTCCATGGTGGGATCTACCACAAGCAGCTGAGTAGCTGCCTTTGGGATGTGGCCTGCTTCCTGTATATAAGGGGAAACCTTGGGGATAGGCTGTAGCTTATGGCATGCTTGGATCCTGCATGTAGCTGTGTTGTTGTTTAGCAGCCTGCCATGCTCTGCCGACCTTGGGACTTTCAATGGACTTGAATTAATGGACTGCCGTGTGGTTTGGTAACATCGGGACTGTGACATTTTATTTGTTGACCTTGGGCTTATTAGCCTTAGCAGCCAGCAGCTGCTTGAGTGAAGAGATGCCTCTAGCTTCAGTGGGCAAGGAGCAAGAGGCAGAGCTGAAGCCCAAGGTCGAGGGGCTTTCACACAATCCCTAGAGCCTGGCTCATTAAACTCGGACTTCTAGCCTCCTGAACTGTAAGAGAATAAACTCCTGTTTGTTAAGGCCATCCCACTTGTGGTATATTCCTGTCAGAGCGGCACTAGGCAACCAGAACAGTCAGTCTTTACAGGAGCTGATCACCAGCTCTTTTCTCCCTTGGAGTCACTGGGTGGGTTTGAATCAGAATGAAAAACATTTTGTGGTATATTTTAATAATTTGCATTGAACAAATCATTGCTTTTAAACACATACACACAAAATACAAAGAGATATAATTGTGCCATTCAAAAATGATTACAGACTAAAACTATATTAATTCATAGTCTTTACAAGTCCTATGTTCTGCTAATGGAACAGATAGTTAAATTTATATAATGGATGTTTTCTTCCTTCAATCTCTGCACTGAATCTCTGTAACTCTATATAAAACCCCACTTAGAGTCTTTGAGAGCCTTGGTGAATGTGAAGCCTTGGCTGAACAGCTAGGTCTTGTTTATATTTACTTGAAGGAAAAAAAGTAAAATTGTGCATCAGAATCATCTAGGAAGATTTTAAAATACACAGAAGCCTAGGGTCTACCCTCTACCCTCTAGATTGGCCTGGAGTGGGGGGGGCAGGCATCAGAGGATTTTTTAAAGGTCCCAGGTGATGCTAAGTAAAGCCAGGGTTGAAAACTACCATAACTGAAAGCAGAAGAGGCAGAGAAAGGGATCCTTTAAAGTTTGATGAACTCATTTGCAGATTTAGTTTTAAACAAACACTGGTAAACCTAGATGAACAAATGGGAGCACATGGAAGGTGAAATAGGAAGTCTCACAAAAGACAAGCTGCTGGTTAAGCAGAACCTTCAGTAAGACAGGGCAACAACAGCTCAATGGAGGCACAACCATAAAGATCAATGGATCAAACCCATTGTAACATAAAGTAGTGGCAAGGAATAATAATTAAAAAATTATGAGCAATTTCTTTTTTAAAAAATTTTTATTTTGATTTGAGTGAAAGTTTACAGAGCAAATTCACTTTTCATAGCAGCAGTTCATATACATGTTGTTTCACGACATTGACTGCAATCCCCACAATGTAACAACTCTCTTCCCACTTCCTCCCCATAGTTAACTGTTCCGTGTCCTTCCTTTCCATGTACTCCTGCTCCCTGAGCTGTCTCCCTATGCATACATAGACCTTCTATTCTTCTATGATTGATCTCTCCGAGGAGTGTATCTACCTAACGTAAATGTTCAGCTCATATGCCTGTCTTTTATTTGGCTGGAAGCCACAGGAGTGGGTTCAATTCCAGACCTGAAGGGCACCTAGAGGCCAAGTCTCAGGGGTTTCACCAGGCTCTATCAGACCATCAAACCTTTCTTTCTTTTTTTTTTTTTTAAATGATTTTGAGTTTTGTTCCACATTGTTCCCCCACTCTATTCAGGATCTCCTGCACCGAACCCTCTCTCAGTGGTTGACAGTGGTAGCTGGACACCATCAAGTTCTTCTGGTCTCATGGTCATATAGGCTGAGGATTGCATGGTCTACCAGTCCCTTGCATTAATTGTTTCCATGCATCTTTAGTTTTCTTCATTTTTCTTTGCTCTGGATGAGAAACATTTTGTGTAGTATGTTATGCCAATTGAGCTTGATGTTCCCTGCAACCATGGTCCTAAGCCCAAAGGCCCAACTACTTGCTCCCTCAGGGTAGCTGGCTATGGCCAAGAAGTCACCACAACCTTGTCTCTTGTCAGCTATACTATATACCTGGACATTCATACAGAACATACAAATAGGCTTGTAGATATATCACCTATCAACCCTATAGACAGTCATGGGCACACTGCCCCCTGCCTAGGCATACCTGATCGTTCAGCCTATCCATCCATCTGTATACCCCAGATCAATGTTTGCCGTCACTGAAAATGCTGTACTGTATGGGCAAAAGCGTTCATGTTTGTTGTGTATCTCCCATGTACCTATGTCTTCTTCTTCCTCAATGTCATTGTGTTGATCACTCACATTAGGTGCATTGCTCTTCCCTTCACCCAAATCAATACTTGTCTCTACTAAACAACTTCTTTTAAATTCAATTTTCAAATGTCATGAGGCAGCATCCTGACCAGGCAGCTATGAAGTCACCAGGGCCCTCCATCCCTATGTTAGAGATTCCAGGAGGAAGACAGAGGCACCCACTACAGCAGCCAGGAAGACATACCTGTACTTGTAGAGAGATAAGATTCTCAGGCTACAGCTAGGATGGCCAATCTACTACTGAAATATGGATGTGTGCATCAAGAACCTTAGAGGTCTGTTTTCTGTGTTTGATGTCTAGTTGTAGGCTATATTTAGGACTGTAGTGGGGTTGCCCTTAAGAAGTAATAAATAAAACTAAAAAGATTATTCACTGAGTGCTAACTTAAAAAATCATTACTTAATAGATCAGAAGAGTCACCCTAAAGAGACTGAATGGCTCTGTTATCAGAACACATAGTTACACTAAAAGGTGAGAAAATATCAATCAAAAGGGGGTCATTAGCCACGCAAGTATAGAGAACAAAGGCAGAACTGTTCCCTGCACTTGCCAAACTTCATACTGGGGACATAAATAATGCCTTGGTCAAGGGGCTCAACCAGTCTATCCTCCACCTCCATGGCCACCATCTTGTCTAATCTATCTTATCCCAAAGTTTCCTAACTGGTTTCCCTACTTCTGCTTTACTCACCCCCACAGGGCAGCAATATGAAGCAGATCTTGCTCTTTTTTTGCTCAAACCCTCCAGGGCTCCCTATCTCAGAGTAAAATCCCAGGTCCTCATAACGGTTGCATGACCTTCCATGATCTAGGCCCTCTCTAACCTACCTCTGGGCCTCATATCCCCCTTTTCTCCTCTCTGCACTCTCTTCTCCAGCCATTCTGCCTCTTTGTTGTTCCTCCAACATGCCAAGGGTGCTCCTACCTCACAGCTCTCCACTTGCTGTTGATGATGTGGAATGCTCTTATTCTGGAATCCATATGGCTCACTCTCAATTCCTTCCAGTGTTTACTTCAGGATGGTGAGACATGCCCTGAATGCTTCATTGAAGCATTTAAAAAAATAAATTATGCCCCTCACTCTCCATACTCCCTTCCTCTTTTCCATACTTAATCACTTTTAAAATTTATTTTTCATTAATGTTTTTTTATGTCTTCCCCATTAGAATGTGAATTCAAAAGTGCAGGGATTTTGGTTCGTTTTGTTCACTGCTGTATTCCCAGTGCCTGGAACAATAAACATTTCATTAACATGTGTTGAAAGAATGAACAAATCAATCATTGCCATTGCCTAGGGTACTCCTACTGTGCCAATGGTGTGTGTCATCAGGCCTTTGAAGCTAAATGATTCAAATGTGTTACGGGGTAACTACGTTTTTCTCCCACCACTCATCTGTCAGTTTGTCATATTGTGGTGGCTTGTGTGTTGCTGTAAGAATAAGGGCTGTGCTACTGGCATTTCAAATACCAGCAGGGTCACCCCTGGTGGACAGGAGTTTCAATGGAGCTTCCAGACTGAGATAGATTGGGAAGAAGGACAAGGCCATCCACTTCTGAAAAAACTGGCCATTCAAAACCTTACAAATAGCAGTGAAACATGGTCTGATATAGTCCCAGAAGATGATCCCCTCAGGTTGGAAGGCCCTCAAAACACTATTGACACAGTAGCTGCAACAGATGCAACACAGCCAGGATCGTGAGCCTGGCGCAGGACCAGGCCGTGTGTCATTGTTGTACACAGGGTCACTATGATTCGGAGCTGACTTGACAGCACCTACCACCACCACCTTTTTCTCAGCAGCCTTTTGATGATCTATCTGGTTTTCCACAGGATCTGTCTACAGGAGAATATGCTGGTCAGAAGACATCAAGTCTGGCTGCATTGAAATGTTTTGTACTGGAGAGAAAGAACCAGCAAGGGAATCAGTTTCCTATCTCATTTAGGGTTTCAGACTCCTTAGAGTTTTGATGGTACTGAGTTTCCTGAGTCCTGACCTCTGATGAGATCTCTCAGTCACCCAGTTAGAGGCCAGACTTCCTCATGATTCTTGGACCTCAGTTTGCGCCTTTCTTTCCAACTTTCCAGTTGTGGTTAGGGAGAACACACAGCAGCTCTTTGGTACACATGGATTTGACAGTCAAAACAACAGCCATTCACAAATGTCTCAGAAGAGCATGATGCACAGTCATTTGTCTTGTTGCTAAGACACAAATTTGAATCCCACAGGCCGGTGTGCAGATGTAACGCCCACAGCTGAACAAAGCCTGCACTGTGGCTCCAGGCACCATGGCTGCTCTGTCTTGCATATACTCCTCCATTCTCCCGGAACTGGAACAGTGTTCTTTCTTTGTGAAAAGCAGCCCTCGGAAGAAGGCCCACTGCTTGTGCTGGTGATGCGACTCAGAGGGCGAGCGTTTCAGCATTTCATTTTGTTTGTGAAATGCAAGTTAGTGTTACTCACACATCTGGTGAGTCACAAAGGTCTTTTGTTCTCAAACAGCACCCTGTACTATATGTACTGCTGCCAGGGCAGTGTGGTACCAGGCTGCTCGGGGGACGTGTGAGATAAGGATAGACCTTGGCCTCAAGAAGACCACCATGTCAGCTCCTCATCACTTCACCCTGTATCCCCAAGGAGACGATACAGCAACTCAAAACACAAGCTTTGAAGTCAGGTGATCTGAGTTTAAATCCCAACTCTGCCACTTTCTGGCTGTGTGTCCATTATGTAATGTCCATATGTCACCAAACCTCTTTCTGTCAATTCCGAACTATGGTGACCCAATGTGTTACAGAGCAGAAAAGCTCCAAGGGTTTTCTTGGTTGCAATCCTTACAGAAGCACATCGGAAGGCCTTTTCTTCCTTGGGTATGTTTGAACCTCCAACCTTTAGGCTAGTGATTGAGCATAAACTGTTTGTACCACCCAGGGATCTTTTCTGTACCACATCTAGACCAAAATAAGCAGTTAGTATGTAAGTAGTAGGAGCTCTGGTAGCATAGTGCCTAAGGCACTTGACTGCTCACCAGAAGGCTGGCGGTTCAAACCCACTAGCCACTCCTCGGAAGGAAGGTTGGGCAATCCTACTTCCGTAGTGATACTGCCTCGGAAACCCAAGGAGGGGTCGCTATGAGTCGGGGCCGACTTGACGGCAATCAACAACAACAATAACAACATGTAAGTAGTAGGAAAAAGAAATAGATATTAGCCCAGGATTCATTACCATTGAGTCGATTCTGACCCCATAGGGCATAAGGTTTCCAAGGATGTAAATCTTCAGAAGCAGACTGTCTCATCTTTCACCCGAGGAGCTGCTGATAGGTTTGAACTGCTGACCTTTTGGTTAGCAGCCAAGTACTTAACCACTGTGCCACCAGGGCTCCTTATCCATAGGTGAGTGGTTGCTAAATACCAACACAAGAGTAATGTAACTGCAAAGAGACAAGACACTGGGATTAGAGAAGTATTGTGGAAGGCTTCCAGAGAGATAAAGAAGGGCTTTTGAGTTAGTAGACAAAAAAAATAACCCACACCACATAAAAGACTGGTTTGGTCTGCTCTCTCTTATCAGTCTACTTTACACATTCTCTTTAACAGTACACTTCAAACTGCTATTGAATTTCAACCAAAAATAATACAATGCAGATTGATTTTGTCACTATAGTGAGTCCATGGTCCATACAAGATTGTTCTTCCAGTGCCTTGTACAATTTGCCTCCTCATGTTAAAGAAGTTAGCAGTGTTGTACCTCTACACTCTTTTTACATTTTTTTTTGCTAGCCCATCATTTTTAAAATTTATTTTTCATTTTGTAAATAGGAAAGACATTTAATCATTCAAATTCAAGATACAAAAGGGTACATAATAAAGTCTCCTCCCATCCTGTTCTCCAGCCACCCAGTTACCAGCCCCCAAATTGAGCAGTTATCCTAATACCATCTTTGCACATCTCCTTTCACAAATAATCTATGTATATATTAGCAGACATATTTATTTTCTATTCTACTCTAAGGGTAGCATATAAAATATTGCTTTCTTTTTTCTCACTTAATTTTCTTGGGAAAATCCTGTATTGGTATATAAAGGGCTTGCTCATCTTTTTAAGTTACTGACATCTGTAGATTTTAATTCAGATAGCTGTGAAATTTATCCTGAGGCCAGCTTTCTGTCAGCATGAGTATCTAAAAGGTCAAAATTACTCTTGCCAGTAAAAAGCACCAGAGCAGAAGGCATTTGTCAAAAAAGTTCCCTTTTCTCTGGAATTATAGGTTCCCTTTCCTCCTAGGTATTCTGGTTCATAGAAAGAACACAGAAACATGGATTTACCCTTCTCACGTGGTTGTAGCCTTGTACTAATTATGTAGTAAACATCTAGTTACTCAAGTTGATTCACAAGATACTTCACAAACAGGGGCCAGGTAATCAAAAATGCAGACTCTGGCCACCAACAGATACGGAAACACCATCAGTTTTATTTGCTAAATCCTAAACGATACTCCAGTCTTTTAGAGTCCTATTTAAGGGAATTACTTGGAACCAAAAACTAAAACTCTGCATTTTCCAAAACTTTTTGATTAAACAATAGTGGAACAAACAAGTAAGTTGTCTACCCACACTTGGTCTCCATTGATACTTTATTTGATTCAAGGCATGGTTGCGACAAGAGCCACTCAGAGACACTAACTTCAACTTCCTGGACTGAACGTGTTGACCATCATTTAAAAATGTCCCTGTGTCGCATGAGGTACTGAATACCAGGCATGCTGCCCTCTTTGTAGGACTCAAGTAATATTTTTAAGATGTGAAAGCAGAATTCAGTCAAATTTATTATTAATTTGATGAATAAAAACAGAATTCTGAGCTGTCTTCTTCAGATATTCCTGGCAAGAGCTATGGGCCAACTTCGTAAACATACTGGTATTTAGCTCTTCAAGACCAAGTGGGGAGCCTTATTGAATAAGGTTCACCTCTGTAGAGATGAGTCCTTCCCACCTCATAAAAGGAAGAAAGGGGCAGAGATGGGCAGGAGCACCAACAACACTGCCTGTTGCAGGACTTTGGTCTTGTGACAAGGCCGGTCCAAGTGAGGTAATCAAGGCAGGTGGCAGATAAAAGAGCTAAGACTGAAAACAGGAAGCCCTACCTGGGGAGCCCAAGCACGGATTCCTTCTTTTCCATAGTACAGCTGACACGAAGTTCTTAGTATTCAAACGTTCCATTTCATCCCTTCACACAGCCATCCTTCGGGACTCTGCCTAGAAACCCACTCCACTTCTCAGACTCACCAGAACTTACTATTGGGGAGTTCTTTGTTGTGTTGCTTCCACCCGTGACCAAGCAGTACTCATTGCAGCTAACTCTGAATCCTGACAAACTGTAATCAATCGTTTGCCCTGATACTAGTCCCTGCAGTTTTGCTAAAACCAATCTTAAGGCAACTGAAATGTGCTTTTATTTGTATGGTGGGGAGGTGAAGAAGGAAAAACAGTCAAGCCTTGGTTCCTCCCCCTCTCCCTGCATGAAAATATTGAACGGTTGCAGTTGGCACACTTCCCAGTCTATGTAAGACTGTACCCAGCCCCTTCCCCAAGAGACAAAGCCACAGAGCACACACAGCAGGAGAGGTGCAGCAAAGGGCAGATGTGGGAGGTTCCCTCTGCACCTCCAAGCCCAGGATCCGAAGAACAATGGAATCCCTATCATTGCAGATGCACCAGGGATGGGGGTTTGGAATGGCTGAAAAGCAGGGAGATGGCATCCAGTGTAATCCAGCTCAAAAGCATCCGAGGCTTGTGCCATATCCCAATTAGAATCTCAGTTCTATCACTTCGTTTGTGTGGTCTTAGGCAAACAATTTTACACCTCTCTGACCTTTTAATTCATCTGCAAACTGGAGACGGAATCTTCCTGACAGAGTTGTTGTGAAAATTAGCAGACCTAAGTTTATATTTGTATTCCTTTTCTTCCCTCACATGCCCTCAAAGAGAACCTGTCGTTCCCATAGTCCCCTGGACCGTGGGTGGGCTTTCCACCTTTGGTCAGGTGCCCATCAATGATCCAACAGATCTGTGGACTGAAAGATGGCTTCATCATTTTAGGCATACCAGGAGATGCTGAGAAAGCTGGGTCAGAGAGAAAAAGGATAAATCAAACTCGAAGAGATAAGATGCCAGATTACAAAGCCCCACAAAGAGGGCAAGCTTGAGTTCTGATGAGATTTTTGCTCCTTGTGGGATCCACCAAGTGCCTATACCCACCATTATGCATTCTTTCTTTTTTAAAATATGTATTATGGCATAATATATATGATGTTAAGCTTTGTCATTCCATTGCCCCTTTTAACTTGGTCTAGGCTAGTGTATGCTCAGCAAATAATCTGAGAAGCTGGACTACATGAAAACATGACAACAGGATTGGAGGAAAAGTTATTAACCTGTGACATGCAGATGACACAACCCTGCGGGCTGAACGTGAAGACAACTGGAAGCACTTACTGGTGAAGATCAAAGACTACAGCCTTCAGTATTGACTATACGTCAAATAAAGAAAACAAAAGTCCTCACAACTGGACCAAAAAGTGACATCACAAAGAATAGAGAAAAGGTTGAAGTTGCCAAAGATTTCATTTTACTTGGATCCACAATCAACAGCCATAGAAGCATCAGTCAAGAAATCAAACACTGCATCGGGCAAATTTGCTGCAAAAGATCTCTTTAAAGTGTTAAAGAGCAAAGATGTCACTTTAAAGACTATGTGCCTGACCCAAGCCATTGTCTTGGGGATCTCAGGTGGCATAGTGCCTAAGGCATTTGACTGCTAACCAGAAGGCTGGTGGTTCAAACACACAAGCCACTCCTTGGAAGGAAGACATGGCCATCTACTTCCATAGAGATACCACCTCGGAAACCCAAGGGGTTTCTGAGCCGGATCCAACTTGATGGCAGTGAGTTTTTTTTTTGTTTTTAAGGATGTATATGGGGAGGAACTCTGGTAGCATAGTGCGTAAGGCATTTGACTGCTACCCAGTAGGCTGGTGGTTCAAACCCAACAGCCACTCCTTGGAAGGAAGACCACACAATCTACTTCCATAGAGATACCACCTCGGAAGCCCAAGCAAGGGTCACTATGAGTCAGAATAAACTCAATGGCAGTGAGTTCGCTACTTTTTTTTTTTTTTTTGTATATGTATATGAGAGCTGGGCAGTGAATAAAGAGGAAACAGTACAATTGATGGATTTGAATTATGGTTTTGGACTGGAATACTGAACAAACCATGGACTGTCAGAACAAATCTGTCTTGGAAACAGTACAGTTGGAATGTTCCTTAGAAGTGAGAATGGCCAGACTTTGTCTCTCATACATTGGTCATGTTATCAGGAAGGACCAGTTCCTGGAGAAGCATATCATACCTGGTAAAGTGGAGAGTCAGCAAAAAAGGGGAAGACCCTCAATGAGATAGACTGACAGTGGCTGCAACTATGGACTCAAGTATATCAATGCTTTTGAGACTGGTGAAGGATAAGGCAGTGTTTGTTCTGTTGTACATAGAGTTGCTGAGAGTCAAAACTGACTTAACAGCACCTAACAACAAGGCTAGTGTTATGGGTTGAACTGTGTCCCACGGAAATATGGGTCAACTTGGCTAGCCCATTATTCTCGGTGTTATATGATCAACTTCCATTTTGTGATCTGATGTAATTATCTTCCTACTGCCGTCGAGTCGACTGCAACTCATAGCGACCCCTCCTTGGGTTTCCAAGGCATTATCTCTACAGAAATAGGCTGCCCAATCTTCTTTCAGAGGAGTGGCTGGGGGCATTGAATGGTCAGTCTTCTGGTTAACAGTCAGATGCCTTAGGCACTAGGCCACCAGAGCTATCCTATGTATTGTAACTCCTCACCCCTAATGTTAAATGAGGCAGGATTGGTTTATATCTTGAGTCAATCTCTTTTGAGATATAAAAAGAATTAAATAAGAAAGTAGAGATCAGAGGGACCTACTATCCCCAAGAAAGAAAAGCCCAGAGCAGAGTGCATCCTTCTGACTTGGGGTCCCTGCACTGAGCACCTCGTAGACTCAGAGGAAGACTGATGCCATGACACATGGAGATCTCCAAGGAACAGCAGGCCCACAGATGCTGAAGGAGACAAGGACCTTCCCCCACAGCTAACAGAGAGAGAGAAAGTGTTTCCCTAGAGCTGGCACCCTAAATTTGGACTTGCAGCTTCCTAATTGTGAGAAAATAAATTTCTGTTTGTTAAAGTTACCCATTTGTGGGATATCTGCTACAGCAGCACTACATAACTAGAACACTGACATAAACAGATAGCCAGTGAGTGGGCTTACTTGAATGACTTATGGTTTTAATCAAATTAGCTAGTTTCATGAACAATTTACATGGCAACTGCAGATGGAAGCTTAAGACAGAAAACATTCTTATCTCCTTTTTACTGTATAAACTCTTTCACTCCAAGCTTCCTTGACTAAATGGAGAAAAAAAAAAATTATACTCCATTGAAGCTGAAAAATAAAACCTTCGTTTATTTTTTTTTTAAAGATAAACATTGTTGATCTGCACTAATCGTAACATTCTGAAGGAAATAAAACAATATTCAACATCTGCAATCTATAAATAAATAATACCATTTTACTTATTCTGTTAGGCAAAGATAACGTTGGAAATGAGAAAAGTGGATAATGCTACTGATTTAAAGGTATCAGATATGGTATTTGATTCTGAGGAAATGAAAACAAATGGAAAAAATGACTATAGTAATGGACTTAGTATATACATAAACTTTATATACTTGACAGACTGAAATAAGTCCTTCATTAGGAGAACAGCAGCAAAAATTAGGACAATTAAAATCAGCATTTAAGAATCTGCTGTATTGTTAGGAATAAGCCTAAGACTCCCCTGTACCAGTGAGGCCCAATGAAAATCAATTACTGCTGTATTCAAGCCAGTGACTCCATGTCTCAATTTCGTATGTGCTGCCTTACTCTGGGTTCAAACTACACCTTCAGAAACAACAGCCTAAAAGGGTAGAAGGGTTATGATTCATCATGGCTTGTGGAACCAGTCTCACTGCATTATAGTCACAGTATATAAACAACTCCATTGGTAATTAAAATAGCAAAGCCAGGCTCAACTGGACGCCCTCATGTTATAAACACATCATATATCAGAATTACAAATTAGAGAAATAAAGACAAGTAATGGCATGAAAGTTTATTAAAAAAAAAAAAAAAAACTGTACCATGCTGATCACCAAGACCAACATACATATTATGATGGCTTTTCTCTTGGGTATTAACATTGCAGTATTTTTGTATACTGAAATGTTTCAATAGGACCAAGAACGTTAGAGAAATAAAAATCTTAGATGAAAATAAGCATGAATAATTCTGGTGTTCCACTCCACAGAATTTAATAAACCCTTCATGAATCAGTGGCATTATAATGTAATGTAGTTATGAAGAACAAAAGTTTTCTTGTAAGTAGGCAGCATGAACCTATACTTCCTTGTACTTTTATCTTTAGTTTTTGTAATTTAAGCTATGCCCACCTGACTAAAGCACAGACAAGACCTCCGATACTTCCATGCAATCAATGCACATGTTTAGTGAGTCTACTTAGGGGGAAAAAAAAAAAAAAATCAAACCACCATCAAAATAAAGAGGCAAATAAAGTGATTTCCAAATCATTTGAAAAGCATAATGCTTATTTATCCAATACAGACTCAAACTTTAAATTAAATGCTATAATCTCTAAACTTCTGCAATAAAATTAACCTTTATATATGGGTTTTTCATTTATAGAACTGTATTCTGCAATCAATAAAATAAAATTACTTTTTAGAGGACAATATATTTGGTTACAGTTCCACATACCTGTAGTAAAGACAAAGCCACATGATGTTTAATCTGGCTCTAAGTAACCTAAACTATAAAAATTTTGACCAAATTAACAAAATTATGCTAATCTGTTCTTAAATGTATAGCCCATATGAGATTACTTTTCAGAGATTAAATGTGCTGTTGACTGTTTATTTCAATTACCTTTTCTTTTTGTGACTACCTGCAAACTGACCCTTTTCTTTAACTGGTATAACTCACCAGTAGTTCAAACTGACCTCTTTATTTATCACGTTACCATTTCAGTACCAAGGGATTTTTGAGGCAGCGTTAAGTTTGACTTCATAAAAACAGTGGATACTTTAACTTTTCAGTGACAGCTTTTTAATCTGCAAGCTCAAAAATCACATTATTTATTTAGCTCACCACCTATATAAAAATGTTGAGATTTTGGCATTTCAAGTCAGAATCACTTTGTGCTTTTTAAATCAAGCTGCTTTTGAATCTTTTTGGTATTTATTAGCATTCGTATTTTCTTTAATTAATAAAAGACCAAATGTCCTTGGGGACTTATCAATGCTTTCTTTTAAAAAATGCAGTATAAGTCGATGACTTTTTTTCCTTCAGTATCAGGAATAGTAGAAATTAATATCTGGTCCCTCCTTACCTCAACCAATACTACTTTTCATCACATATAACACTGAATTTTACAGACATCCCTGAAAAGTTTTTGATTAAGTAAACAAGTGAATCACAGTGGAGTCTCAATCAGTTAACAGTGTAGATCGATTAAAAAACAAAAAATACTATCACACTGAAAATAGTAAAAGATCTTCAAGCTAAGAAATAAAATAAACAACAACAAAAAAAAAACCCTAAGAACTAAAACCAAATGTTATTGTCACTGATCCTGTACTTGCATCCCCTGACTGATCAGACTCCTCTTCTCCATTTCATAAGACATGTTTACTTAAACCTTCACTCCAAGTTTTTAGGACACTTGAGTGAAGAGGCTTATGCTACCGTAGCATCTGAGGGAATATAGTGGCACCATTTTCTTCCCTAACAGACAGACTTCATATCTAAAGATGAGCATCAAATCTTTCTCTACTCTCACCAGCATTTCATCAGGAGATAAGACTTGCTGTGCAAATTGTTGAACTGGCTGGTCCTCTCCACACCCCCCCTTCTACCCCACCTCCCCCACCCCCACTCCACCTCCACCACCCCAGCCAATACCATCATTTTGTTATTACATGCACTGGCGTTTCACTCTTTCAATCATAAAAATTGTGGCTTACTTTAAAAAAAAAAAAAAAAAGGAGGGAGGAGGAAGAAACAAAAAACCAAGAGTCTAAAGGCACAAAGTCGCATAGCTGCTCTAGTTGGAGTTTGTAAACAGAGAGTAAGTTGAATTTAGGTAATCCCAATTTATGAGAGTAAAAAGGCATCCACAGCCAGCTTTTATCCAGCCAGCTTCTTTGAGACCCTTCTAGGGTTTTGAGGTCTACAAAGTATGCACTAAAATACCCATACTTCAAAAAGCAATAAGGCAAATAGTATAATCATTATTCCAAAAGTTACAATGGTAGTGTAGGCATACATAGTATAATTTAGTTACAATGTGTGGTACTGTTTCTATTACATAACATATTAACTGTTTCCTTCCTACATAATTATATATTCAGCTGGGCTTCAGTTGAACACAAAACCATCCTTGTACCACCACTGATAGTTGGCAATAGCTCTTTGATAGCAGTTTTCATCCGGCTGTAGAAATTATCCTTTGAACTGAAAAAAGTCTACAATCCAATGTTTAGTCATTAAACACTATCATATTTGTGAAGAGCTTCTTCCAACTTCTGGGTCACTTTTTGGAAAAATATTATTTGTTGTTGTAAGAAATGCTGCATCTGTGATTTAAAGTCTCTTACTCGAATTTGATGGAAGTGGTGAATTTCAGCCAAAGTGGCAAAAGAGATAGTGTTACAGCGATCTTGAATGCCATCTGCCTTTTGGACCTCCATCTTTCCTTCTTCCACATGTCGCCTACTCTCCTTTACTTTGGTAAGAGCTCCTGTAGTTTAAAAATAATAATAATAATATTAAATTAAAAAGAAAAAAATATATATATACACACACACATATCCCAATGGTATAGCTGCATATTAAACACAATCTTGGCCATTCTAAATACTTGCCTAAACTATCTTAAAGTTCTCTGGAATTTAAAATACTTTAATTGCCCACTGAAAAGAAGGAATTTGGTAACATTTCTGAAAACACCTTCATTGCTGCAATTTCACCTTATTAAACACTATTATTTTCTATTTCACATCTCATCCCAATAGAGATACTATAAAGAGCATAAACTACAAGGGACTATCTCCAAAGAGACAAACCAAGAAACTGTGATGTTTTCAACATTCCTCAGAGAAAAAGTTTGAGTGGCTACGGCACTTGACTGCTAACCAGAAGGCTGGCGGTTCAAATCCACCAGCCACTCCTCGGAAGGAAGATGGGGCAATCTACTTCCATAGTGATACTGCCTCGGAAACCCAAGGAGGGGTCACTATGAGTCGGGGCTGACTCGACGGCAAAACAACAACAATATAAGGAAGTACTGTTAAATATAAAAACCCACTTCCTCAGAATGTCACTATAGAATTATTGTAAAGGACTTCCAAAAATACCAACTTTTCCGAGAAATCACGCCATGGTTCTGGAGGGTGCTTGGCAATGTTGCTGGTCTACCACTGAAGACAACCTTCAATGAGGCTGGCCAAGCCCATGTCTTGTTCATCCACAAAGAATGCCTGATCAACATGCTCCCCATAGAGTAGTCAATGAGGACACCATTAGAACCCCACATCTAGAGTACAAGGGCCAGGAGAAAAAACAATTCACCATCATTTCTCTGGGGGCAGTGGTTGTTCAATGGCAGAATTCTTGCCTTCCATGTGGAAGAACTGGGTTTGATTCCCTGCCAATGAACGTCTTACACAGCCATCACCTGTCTATCATTGGCAGCTTCTGTGTTGCTATGATGCTGAACAGGTTTCAGCTGAGCTTCCAGACTAAACTAGACTAGATGGAAGGACCGGGCAATCTACTTCTGAAAATCAGCCAATGAAAACCCTATGAACCACAGCAGTCTGATTGGTAACCACACCTGAGGATGGTGCAAGACTGGGCAGTGTTTATTCCATTATGCATGAGGTTACCAAGAGTCAGCAGCTGACTCAATGACAGCTAACAACAAAGATGGGTGAGTTTTAAGATTGACCTAATTGAATGCAACGTGACTTGGGAATGAAGGCACAAGTGCCATGGCCTCCTCAAGAAATATCACAGGAGGATGTGCAGGGCTAGGGGTGGCACCTCAGCCATCCTGGCATGGATCACATGAGGGCAGTAGTCATATAAAGCGTAGTCACATAAAGACATAAAAGGCTAAGAATGTTTAAGGATGGAAAACATGGTAGTCATGGAGGCTTGGGAATAAATGACAGACGTACAGCTAATATCACTTGAGCACAGCCAGCTCAGAAATTCAGATTTCCCAGCTCCATCTAGTACTCCTACTACTAAACCATCGAGAAATACAAGATAGAACAGAGAGAGAGAAGACTAGGAGACCTGACTTGGCAGTATGGCAACATGCCAACACCAAGGAAAGAAAATGTAGTCTGTTTGAGAGGTGTGGAAGCTGAGAACTTTGTTTCAAAATGCTGAGTTTCTATAAATGGTGATTTAAATGTATACAAAAAAGATGCCCCATTTCCACATTTCTTCAAATCTCCTGCCAAATAAAATAGAATAAACCTAACATTAAACAAAACCTTTAAAGATTAAAGTGTTTTTTGCACAGCTTAAAGACTTGAGAAATTAAAAATCACTACCACCCCCAAATTTTATGCACATATACACACCCACACATTTATTTATTTATTCTAAATTAGATCTTTGGGAGCTCTGGTAGCATAAAGGCTAAGGGACTTGACTGCTAACCAGAAGACTGGCGGTTCAAACCCACCTGCCACTCCTCAGAAGGAAGATGGGGCAATCTACTTCCTTAGTGATACTGCCTCAGAAACCCAAGGAGGGGTTCGCTATGAGTCAGGTCCGACTTGACGGCACGCTAACAACAACAACAAATTAGATTTTTAGGTGAAAAGCAGCACAGCCCATGGCACAGGGATAATACACCCTACACAAGTGCGCGGAACACTTACCCACATGCTTCTATTTCATGCGTGACAGAGACATGCGGTCTGCTCCAGAGAGAGGACTCACTCAAGCCAACACGGCTTCAACAAGATCTCTGTCCCAATCCTACTCAGTCATCACTCTGAAAGTACAGCACTTTTACTATGGCTAACAATACTAGTAAAATACAAAAATTTTCCTACATTTCGTTTTAGAAAGGGCCCTGGTGGAACAGTGCTTAAGTACTCAGCTGCTAACCAAAAGACTGGCTGTTTGAACCTACCAGCCCCTCCATGGAAGAAAGATGTGGCAACTGCTCTAGTAAAGATATACAGCCTTGGAAACCCTCTGGGCAGTTCTATTCTGTCCTACAGGGTAGCTGTAAGTCAGAACTGACACGACAGCAGTGGCTTTGTAGTTTTGGTTCAGTGGCAAAATTCTCTCCTTCCATGCAAGAAACCCAGGTGTGACTCCTGGCCAACACACCTCAAGAGTAGCCACCACCCATCTGCCCATGAAGGCTTTCATGTAGCTGTAATGTTAAGCCTTCTGGCCTAAGAAGAACAAGGAAGAAAGGCCTGGAGATCTGCTTCTGAAAATCAGGCAGTGAAACCCTTCTGGATCACAACACAGGGCTGGCACGGATCAGAGCCACTTGGACAAGAGACAGTAATAAAGTTCATGTTAAAACAAGAAAGAGAAAGACATCTCCACACAAAAAAGGGGGGGGGCGATTTTTTTTTTTTTTTTTTTTTATCTTCATTGCATTTGTATACATTTCACATCCTATATACAGAAATTAAAGTTGAAAAGACCAGGAAAGCACAAGTACTGTAGATCTAAAGAAAAATAATTTCAAGAGGATGAGTGACAATATGAAATTACAGAATGCAAGTTTAAACACAGTCAACAGAAAATGAGAAAAAGAAGAGAAGTAGTTTCAGGTGGCTTAACAAATTTTTGATTTGCTTTCAGTCCACTGCTCCCAAGGGAGCCACAGCCCAAGGGAAAAATACTTGGGACAAGCACCCAGGGCTCGTCATAGTCCTATCTGGATCCTGACGCATCTGTTTAACAGTTGTTGCTCCTATTTCTAATATTCTGGAAGTATCTCTAGTTCTAGTCATTAGAGGAGTTTGAATGTTAACTCAGTTGTAGTCTGTTAAACTGGTTTGATCCAAACCAGATCACCATATTAATTTCTAGAAATTATATTCTATTACAGAGAATTACAGATGTGTGTCTGGAACCAGTTTTAAAAGAATCAAGGCTTAAGTTTTCGTAGCTTATCATACTGGTACACATTTTCCGAACTCAGGCACAGCAGCAAGTGTTAAATCTTTCTGAGGCATCAGGACCTTTTGGCATTTAATATCTTCTTTTTAACTGTACAAGCTACACGAGTAAAGCAGAATTTACAACTCATTTGCCCCTTTCCCAGGATGAATTTATTAATAAATAACACAAATTTCTTTTTTTTTTTTTTAAATTGTGATTTGGATGAAAGTTTACAGAGCTAATTCACTTTCCATATAGCAGTTCACACACACATTGTCTCATGACATTGATTACAATTAACCCCAATGCAACAGCTCCCCTTCCTCCTGATAGTTACCCCTTCCCTGTGTCTATCCCTCCATTACTCCTGGCCCCTGAACTGTCTCCCTGTACATGAACAGCCCTTCTTTCTCCCATGATTGTTCTCTCCAAGGAGTGTATCCACCTCAGCTAAATGTTCAACTCATATGCCTGTCTTTTGTTTGGCTGGAAACTACAGGTGTGGGTTCAATTCCAGACCTGAAGGGGAGCTAGGGGCCATAGTCTCAGTGGTTCCACAAGGCTTTATCAGACCAGCAAACCTGGTCCCTTTTTTTTTTTCCTTTTTCCAAATGATTTTGTTTTGTTCCACATTATTTGTTCCTCATTATCCAGGATCTCCTACATAGATCCCACTCGGAGTGCTTGACAGTGGTAACTGGGCACCATCTAGTTCTTCTGTCTCAGTCGTATAGGCTGCACAACACATAGTGTACCAGTCACGAGGACTACTTGTTTCCATGAATCTTTGTTTTTCTTCATTCTTCTTTGCTCTGGATGAGGAAAGACCTATCGCTGCATCTAGATGGCTGCTTCTAAGCTTTTAATATCCCAGTCACTACTTGCCAAAGTAAGAGATGAAACAATGTTTTATGTAGTATATTATGCCAGTTGAGCTTGATGTTCCCTGCAACTATGATCCCAAGCCCACAGGTCCAACTACTCGTTCCCTCTGGGTAGCTGGCAGTGACCAAGCAGTGACTACAAACTTGTATCTTGTCAGCTCTACTATACACCTGGGAATTCTTACAGAACATACAAATACACTTGTAGAACCATCATCTGCTAATCCTATACGTGGTTTGTGTATACTCCCTGCTGCATAGACATACCTAATAGATCAGCCTGTCAGCCCATCTATCTACCCATATACCCGTGTTTGCCTTCACTGACAACGCAGTACTGTATATGCCAAAGGGTTCATATTTGTCATCTGAACCTCCCATGTACCTCTCTATGTCTTCCTCTTCCTCAATTGCCACCATGTTGATCATTCACATTTGGTACACTGTCCTTCTCTTCACCCAAATCAATACTTATCTCTATCTATCTAAGAGCGTTCCCTCCCGTCTCCTCACACCCCGGGTAACCAATAAAGAAAATTTCCATCCATATATAAACTGTTCCTTGACTATTACAATACTGGACTAATACAATATTTGTCCTTCTGTGATTGACTTATTTCACTCAGCATAATGTCCTCCAAGTTCATCCATGTTATGCGGTGTTTTGCAGATTCTACTTTATTCGTTAGGGTTGCACAGTATTCTATTGTGTGTATGTACCATAGTTTGGTTATCCATTCCTCAGCTGATAGAAACTTAGGTTGTTTCCAACTATATGCTATTGTAAATAGTGCTGTGATGAACATGGGTGTGCATATGTCTGCTCTTATCATGGCTCTCACTTCTTTAGGATATATACATAGTAATGGAATGGCTGGGTTAAATGGTATTTTTAATTCCAACTTTTGAAGGAATCACCATACTGCTTTCTACAGTGGTTGTACCATTTTACAGTCCCACCATCAATGTAAGAGTCCCAATCTCTCCACATCCTCACCAGCAATTTTATTTTCTGTCTTGTTGAATTCTGCTAGTGCTGGGGCAAGATGATATATCATTGTTGTTTTGATATGCATCTCTCTAATATAAAGTTAGTGATTGGTTTTTCCATATCCTTAAAGAATGTGGATGGGATCTGGATTAGTTTTGCATTGAATGTATAGATTGCTTTGGGTAAAACTGACATTTTCACAATGTTCAATCTTCCTATCCACGAGCAAGGTATGTTCTTCCACTTATGTAGATTTCTTATGGTTTCTTGAAGTAGTTTTTTATAGTTTTCTTTGTATAGGTCTTTTATGTCCCTGGTAAGATTTATTCCCAAGATTTTATTTTTTTGGTAGCTATTGTAAATGGTATTGATTTCTTTATTTCTTTTTCAGCAATCTTTTTGCTGGTACAGAGGAATCCAACTGATTTTTGGATGTTGATCTTGTATCATGCCACAATGCTAAATCTTGCAATTAGTTCCAACAGATTTTTGACTCAGTCTCTTGGGTTTTCTAGATATAGGATCATATCATCAGCAAATACGGATAATTTGACTTCTTCCTTACCAATCTGGATGCCTTTGATTTCCCTTTGTTGCCTTATGGCCCTGGCTAGGACTTCCAGTACAATGTTGAACAGAAGAGATGATAGAAGGAATCCTTGTCTGGTTCCTGTTCACAAGGGGAATGGTTTCAGTCTCTTTCCATTAAGAATAATGTTGGCTGTTGGTTTTGCATAGATGTCCTTTATCATGTTGAGGAATGTCTCTTCTTTTCCTATTTTGCTGAGTTTTGATCAAGAATGGGTGCTGGATTTTATCAAATGCCTTTTCTGCATCCATTGATATGATCATGTGGTTCTCTTCCTTTGTTTTATTTATGTGGTGGAGGATGTTGATGTTTTTCTAATGTTGAACCATCCCTGCATACCTGATACAAACCCCACTTGGTCATAATGGTATGTTG
>NW_006921883.1:4120504-4129153 GCF_000298275.1 Orycteropus afer afer | reverse complement strand
GTTTTCATTCTCGTTTGATTCAAGGAATTTTCGAATTTCAATTTTGATTTCTTCTCTTACCCAGTCTTTCTCAAGGAGGGTGTTGTTCAGTATCCATGTGTTTACTCTTTTCCTGTTGATCTTCCTATTGTTGATTTCTAATTTGATAGCATTATGATCTGAGAAGATGCTCTGCAGTATTTAAATGTTTTTAAATTTATTAATGCTTGCTTTATGGCCTAACATATGGTCTAGCATGGAAAATGTTCCATCTGCACTGGAAAATAATGTATATTGTGCTGCTGTTGGGTGAAGTACTCTGTAGATGTCTATAAGGCCAAGTTGGTGGATTGTATTGTTTAGCTCTTCTGCATCTGTTGAGTTTCTTTCCAGTTATTCTATCTTTTATTGAATGTGGTGTATGTATTAAAGACTCCCACTATGACTGTGGAGTCATCTGTTCGTCTTTTCAACTCTTCTAAAGTTTGATTTATGTATTTTGGGGCTCTTTCATTGGGTCCATAGATATTTATTATGGTTATATCTTCTTGTTCAACTGATCCTTTAATCATTATATATGTCCTTCCTTTTCTTGAATGGTGGTTTTTGTCCTAAAGTCAATTTGATCAGAAATTAATATTGCCACTCTTGCTCTTTTATGGTTGCCATTTGCTTGATATATCTTTTTGTAACCTTTTATTTTTATTTTTTTCTCTGTCTCTAAGGTGTGCCTCTTGTAGACAGCATACTGATAGATTCTGTTTTCTTATCCAGTCTGCAACTCTCTGTCTCTTGAGTGGTGCATTTAATCCATTAACATTCGATGTAATTATGGACAAGTATGAATTGGCTGCTGTCATTTTGTTAGGTTTTTTCATGGTGTCCCTGGTTTCTTTGTTCCATATTATTTTCAGTGCTGAGCTCATTATGTTTATGAATCCTGTTATCATTTCCTTTGTTGCTGTTGTTTTAATATTTGCTAAATATTTGTGCTTGTCCTCTTTTTTATTGTGATGTGAAGGTCTATCATTTTTCTTTGAGGTTACCCTGTGATTTGTAATTTTCTCCCTGAGTTTAGAATAGTCCATTTTGTCTTGTAACTCTCTTGACTTCCTCACCATTTAAAAGTTCTGTAACTACACAGTATTTTACATCTTTTTGGCTTGTAGTTGTCTTCGTTTGCCAACTGATGTCTCTGGTTCTCTGTTTACAATCTTGTAAGCTCATTTTACTTTGGATAGGTCCCTAGCTGTGGTTTCTGGGTTATGTCATCTTGTGTATTAATGGTCAGTTGTTGTTTGCTATTTTGGGCTCTCTGTTCAAAGGACTCCCTTTAGTATCTCTTGTAAGGTCGGTCTGGTTTTAACAAATTCCCTTAATTTCTGCTTATCTGGAAATCTCCTAATTTCACCACAATATCTGAGGGATAATTTTGCCAAGTATAAAATTCTTCATTGAAAATTTTTCTCATTCAGTGTTTTATATATACCATCTCATTGGCTTCTTGCTTGCATGATTTCTGCTGAGAAATCAGAGCTTATTCTTACTGGTTGTCCTTTGTAAGTAACTTTTTGTTTTTCCCATGCTGCTCTCAGGATTTTGTCTTGGGTTTTGATGAGTTTGATGACGATATGTCTTGCTGATTTTCTTTTGGGGTCTATCCTGTTTGGGGTTTGTTGGACTTCCTGAATGGATATATTCTCATCTGTCATCATATCAGGGAAGTTCTCCTCCAACAAATCTTGGACAATTTTCTCAGTGGTTTCACTTTTCTCTTCCTTTTCTGGAATTCCAATGACACGTAGGTTATTCCTTTTGAAGGTATCCCACATGAACCTTAGGCTTTCTTCATTTGTTTTGATTTGTTTTTCTGACTGATCCCTTTCCAAAGAAGTATTCAGGTATTTGTCTTCAATCTCATTAATTCTGTCTTTCACTGCATCATTTGTACTCCTTTGCCCTTCCAATGTGTTATCTATTTCTGACAATTTAGTATTAATCTTCTGGATTTCTAGCTGTAGATTTAGAATCATTTCTAATTTTTCATTTATTTTGGCATTTTGCTCTTGTATATTCTTCCAAAATTCTTCTGGGGTTTTGACTGTGTTTTCTTTGGTCTGTTTCTCAATCTTTTGAAGATACCTAAACGTAAATTCTTCTGAACTCCTTATCAGGGAGTTCCAATGATGCTTCTTCATAAGGGATGTATTCTGGGTCTGTATCCTGCTCCCTTGTTTCTACCACTTTGTCTTGCTTCTTTGTGTGGAGTGTGATGGTCTGTTGTCTCCAAGACACTGTGACATTGTTGTATTTAGATCTCTGCTAACTGTTTGTGAAGAGCAGCTAAGGTTGAGTCAGGCTCTGTTTGGTGGTTTTTATCATAGGCCTGTTGGTGGATAAGGAAGTGGTGACTCTCACTCAGTAAGTGAAGCTGCAGAAGGTGAGGGTGTAGTTGTGTTGTATGGGGACTATTGCTGTAGCCCACTCAGTTAGACAAAAATAACAAATGACTAACCATCAAAAAAGTAAAAGGAAATGGACAAAAAATACACTGTGTAATCACACAGGAACAGTAACCAAAAAAGAGAAAAGGGAAAAAAGAAAAAGAACAAAACAAAAAACACCACAGTATTTGGGGAGAGGGCAATAAGGGAAAAAAGGTAGAGAAGGATAATAATGAAGAAAAAAAATGGGAAAAACACAAAAAGAGAAACAAGGAATGGGGTTAACCACAAGAAAGAAAAAAAATTAGAACCAGAAACAGGGAAAAGAAAAACAGCTGAAAACCATAACCTGGGAAGGGAAGAATAAATAATAATAATAATAAAAAGGACAAAAGTACTAATAATAGTAGTACTTTTAAAACAGACAAAAACAACTAAAAAAAAAGAAAAACAAATTGGGGCAGAGCACCCAGGCTCCATCTGAGCACACAGACTGTTATGGAATTCCTGCCGGACTAGAAGGTGGGTGGGAGTGAGGGATGGCTGCACCTCCATTCACCAAGAGGGTGTAGGGTATAAGAGTAACAAGAGGAATGCCACACCCTTCCAGTCGTCCATGTCCCGAATGACCTTGTGGTTCCCAGCATGTGGAGCCTGTTCTTAAGTCCCTGGAATCTGGGAGAATGCTGTTGCTTTAAATATCCAAAATGGTCAAACCGCTTATAAATCACAATTCAAAATGGCTGTGCCCTCTGCACAAGCGAAAGTCCACAGCTCAGCCCCCCTTTCTCTTTGCTGCTTCATCTTTTATTCCCCAGCCACCAGAGCAGTCCTCCATGCAGTTCCTGGCTAGCAGTACTGATTTTAGGTTAATTCTTAGGTCCCAACAACACTCAGCAATATCCAAGCTGTCTGCACCATCAGAATCACTGCCAGACTGCAGCTCCGTATGTCTCTTTTTTTGGTATTTTCATGCAAATTTTGCTAGTTGGAGTTTAGTCCACTTCTATATCCTTCCCTTCAAGGCCCCGGGGTCCAGGATTATCTTCTGTATCTGTGTCAACTGGTTTCCCTTTTCTTTGTTGAAGAGGGTCTGTGTAGTCTTTCTGCCTAGTCCACCATCTTACCGGAACAAATGTTGTTATTTTTTAAAGTCTCATAAAAGTTAGACTGTGGGGCAAGAATTTTAATTCATTTAGCAAACTTTTACTGAGAGCTTAACACACACTGCTAGCACAAGGAGTTTCAAGCATTTAAACAGTCAAGTCCTCACCCTCAGAGGAAGCAATATCACAATGCACACTTGGGACAGCCACACCAGTCTGACACAAAGTGAAACAGGATCACAAAGGAAGTGATCTGCACAAGGGGTTGAATATGGTGTTCTACAACACAGCATCTGAATAGTGTCACAAGAGAAAACGTTCAGAGGGCCAGTATGAGCACTGCACTAAGGATGTGTGGTGGTGGGGGTGGTAGCAGGGAACAGGAATGTGCAAACAGTAAATAGTAGCAGACAAAAATAGTAATCATATGTACAAGGCACTTTCTATGTCTTCTCCCTAACACTCACTACAAATTGACATGGTAGATATTACTCCTATTTTTATAACAAGAAACACTGAGGAAGCCATTCAACCTCTTTGAGTCTCAAAGTCACCCAGGTAATCAAATCAGAGACCACCATGGTATCTGAATCTAAGAATGACTTTAAAAAAAATACAAATATTTAGGAAGAAATCAGTGCCTGGATGGGCAAGGAAACCAAGTGGGCCTAGCAGAGAGCACAGTTCTGGGGACAAATGGCCTGGGTGATTGAGGGTCCCCAGGAACATGTACTTCCTCTTGCCCTCTGACACCTGTGTTGTGACCCCTTGTGGTAGTTAAGGTCATGTGTCAACTTGGCTGGGCGAATAGCTGAACAGCTGCCTTAGGGATGTGGCCTGCTTCCAGTATATAAGAGGACACTTTGAGAAAGGTCTTGAGCTTTATGGCATGCTTGGACCCTGCATGTAGCAGAGTCTTCATTTAACTAGTGTCCTGCCATGTTGCTGATAATCTTTGGATTGTGCCATTTTATTCATCAACCCTGGGTTTGTCAGCTTCAGCAGCCAGCAGTTGCCTGAGTAAAGAGATGCCTCCAGCTCCAGTGGGTGGGCCTGGGAGCAAGAGGCACAGCTGAAGCCCAAGGTCAAGGGGACTTCACCCAGCCCCTAGAACTGCCCTTTGAACTGAGACTTCTACCCTCCTAAACTTTAACAGAAAATATCCCTGTTTGTTAAACCCATGCACTTGTAGTATGTTTATTATAGCAGCCCTAGAGAACCAAAACACCTCTCCTCCCTCTCGTCCTTTTTGTAATGTCCCTGGATTTTGTTTTAACATGTAATTCAGAATGCCTTGGGAGAAAATATAAAATATTTAGGTTCATTGCCTCTGGAATCTTACTGACCTCATTCAATTCACTAATTATGCTTATAAAGCTCTTCAGGATTCAAAAGATGTGTAATCTTTATTACATGATTAGGATGCCATACATAGATACACACACACACACATATATCAAAAAAGTAGCACATATTTCATTATGTTAAAAATCTAAGCACAAACACTACCTTTTGTGTAAGTGGGGAAAGTGGCATATCACCCTTGTTGTGTCTTTTGTTGTTTGTTTGGGTCTACTTCGATCCTATCAGAAGAGTATATAAATTGAGAACTACCACCAAGAATATTAATATGCAATCCCTTTAAGAATAAATGGGCTTTGCCTCTCTTCGTATACTATAGCTAGACAGCTTAATAAAAAATAAAAAACTGAAAAAAACCCAATGACTTTATTTTGCAAACTAGGAAGTACAGAACAAATCAATCACTGGTAGAGTAAGCACTCAAAAGCCACTTCCACTAGGAATTTGAGTTTAATTCATTTAATGTGATCCAAATCAGTATGATGTGTCAGGACTGCAGGGAGAGGAGGAAGAGAGAGATTAGCTAAGTCTCTGGGGAAAAAAAAAAAAAGACAATGGTTCTTCTTTAAGGGTCTCAAATTATTTCCTAAGGTGCCACGATGTACATGCTAAAACACTAAAAGAGCAATATAAAAGGGTATTACACAGCATACTGTAAATGTACAAACTTTCACACATTATTTCTCCACAAAACCATACCCACATTTATGCAGAGAGAACAGAAAACCTCCTTTAATTGATACGTAGCTAAACTGATTTTCTCCCAGATATACTTTCAGAAGATGGTCAGCATGGAAACAAGCTGACAGCAATGTGCTTAATAAATAAATAAATAAATAAAAAATCACAAGACTTTCTGAATATATGCTGAGTTTCTGAAATATGAGCCCAATCCTCTCTATGAGAAGAGTACAGCAACCAGCTATCAAAGCTGACAGTGGTCATGCTAAGGCCCTTCAACATCCTAAGTCAAATGAGAAGTATGCTATCTTCCGTAAAATATTTTGCCAAGTTTTAAGAAATACATTTCCTTTAACTAGAAAGACATTTTAATTTTCATCTCACAACAATCCAGTTAATATTTCCTTTATATATAGTAACAAATAATGAAGGTGCTAATGCATTCCTTTTTTTATAAGAAAAATAAAGTTTACTGAGCTAATAGAAGTTTATGTACTCGTTTACTGACTAGGAGTAAACAGAAAAAAAGTGACATCTTTTAAACAGCTCAAGGTTACAACTGAACAAACAGCAAGGGCATTTCAACCCTTAGGGACTCACAGACAGAACTGCTTTCTGGGCTGCAAAGAGCTTCCCTTCTACCCTACCACTACCCACTGTCTAAACACTGCAGTCTCTAAGATGACAGTAGGAACAAACTTTTCAGGTAACTGAAATAGTATTATTATTGGAACTAAAAGTTGAGTTTTGTTACAAATGGCTGTTTTCTCACAGCTGATTTGACAATTTTCAAACTGGGAATTATCTGTATACTTTTTAAATGCCACATATTTTCATATTTAAAATTTAAAATATCACAAGAAAAGCAGAGATAAAATTTTCAATCAGGTTTTAAATCTAAGGAAAACTATTAGGGCAAAGTTAAATCACTTACGGACTTGCTACTTTTAAGATAGCTTTAAAAATTAGTATGTAGTTACTTAAGCAACTTGTAGAGGTACAATGTAACAAGCTGCAGAGCTGTACAACAAAGCATTACAGCATCTTTTAAGCATTCTTTCAGCTGTAGCACATTTTTTGCCAAGCCCAAAAGGAGTGTAAATAAAAGCTACAGGACTCCCCAGACTCTAAACAACCAAAGGACCACACTATTAATATTTTTACTATTATTTTTTTAAATCATGGAGTCAATACAAAAACAGGCAAAGGTTTGCAAAAGCTCTAATTTTTAAGTGGCTAATTTAGGAGGGGTCTGCCCACCACCAGCCCCTTCCCCTCATAAATATAATACTGTCCTATTGTTTTCAAACTAGAAATAGGAAATGAAAGAGTTAAGACAGACAAATTATACAAGAAAGTATAAGGTAAAAAGTGGTCACTTTTGTAATAAACAATGAATCCCATAGCATTCAAGGCTTATGGTGTTGTTAGGAGCCATCAAGTCAGTTCTGACTCCTAACAACCAAGAGTACAACAGAACGAAACACTGCCCTGTCCTGCAATATATTCAATCACTGCTGTGCTTGAGCCAACTGTTCCAGCTACTGTGTCAACCCATCTAGTTGAGGGTCTTCCTCTTTTTCTTTGCTGACCCTGTTTTACCCAGCATATCCTTCTCTAGGGAACTGCTTCCTCCTGAAAACACGTAGGAGAGGCAAAATCTCACCATTTTCATGTCTAAGGAGCATTCTGGCTGTTCGTGGGGAGGGCAGTAATTTTAAAACAAACAATAAATAGAAGTAATCAGAGGAAAAGCATTTTAGAATGGGGATGTTAAGTACATCACTAGGAAACTGTTTCTTGAGCTAGTAGATAGACATTAGTTACAAATGCAGATACAAAAATCCATGCGTGTTCAAGTGCCTTATATAAAATGGCACACACAGTAATTGCATATAACCTATGTACATCCTCCCAGATACTTTAAATCATCTTTAGATTATAATACCTAATACAATGATATGTAAATGATATGTAAATAGCACTTTATGCTCCCTCTTAGCCTTTGGGGGATTGCTTTGACCACTAATTGCTTTTCGGGAACAAATTGATTTTTTTGTAAACCCCAATATTTTAGATCCAAGGTTGGCTGAATCCATGGATTCGGAACTCACAGATACAGAGGGCCAACTGTATTTGCATCTGGAATAACATATGGGTACATTAAAGTTTTATTATGAAGAGAAAAATGTAGGCAAGTATTAAAGTCTGAGGTTAAAGAGTTGATGATACACAATAATGTATGTTCTTACTAAATAACAATAACCAACAAAGTACTCATGCTTCCAGTTCAGAAGAAAATACAACTTACAAGAAGTTAACACATGAAACAATGCAGCCACCCTAGGTTATACAATTGAAAATAAATCCTTAAAATGTATCTTGTCTCATAAAATAGATTTCAAGACAAAATTCAGCATAAGGGTTAAGGAAGGGTATTATATAATGATAAAAAGGTCAACAATCCAAGAGGACATACAATAATAAATATCTATGCATCCAAGCCTTGAACCTGGACAGAAGACCAGTCAGCCCCAGGGTTACAGGTGAGGAGAGACAAAGCAGGGACGCCCAGAGTAGCAGGCCAGAAGAGCAGGAGAAAGGGGATAAAAGCCTTGAACCCGGACAGAAGAGTAATCAGCCAAAGGGATTAGGTGAGGAGGCGAAACTCAGGCCCGCCCAGAGTACCAGGCCGAAAAGCAGGAGAAAGGGGATAAAAGCCTTGAACCCGGACAGAAAAGCAGTCAGCCCCAGGGTTACAGGTGAGGAGAGGCAACGCAGGAATGCCCAGAGTAGCAGGCCAGGAAGAGCAGGAGAAAGGGGATAAAATCCAGGAAGCCAGAGAGAAGAGCAATCAGCTGAAGGGATTAGGTGAAGAGGGGAAATTCAGGCCCGCCCAGAGTAGCAGACCTGAAGAACAGGAGAAAGGGGATAAAAGTCTTGAACCCGGACAGAAGAGCAGTCAGCCCCAGGGTTACAGGTGAGGAGAGACAACTCAGGGATGCCCAAAGTAGCAGGCCAGAAGAGCAGGAGAAAGGGGATAAAAGCCTTGAACCCGGACAGAAGAGCAATCAGCC
>NW_006921883.1:4067541-4108563 GCF_000298275.1 Orycteropus afer afer | reverse complement strand
AATAATGTAGAATCTGCAAAACACCACATAACATGGATGAACTTGGAGGACATTATGCTGAGTGAAATAAGTCAATCACAAAAGGACAAATATTGTATTGGTCCGTTATTGTAATAGTCAAGGAAATGCTTATCTATGGAAGGTCATTTTCTTTGTTGGTTACCAGGGGTGGGAGGGGAGGGAATACTGTTAGACAGATAGAGATAAGTTTTGATTTGGGTGAAGAAAAGGGCAATGTACCAAATGTGAGTGATCAATATAGTCGCACTGAGGAAGATAAAGACATAGAGAACTACGTGGGAAGTACAGACAACAAAGATGAACCCTTCTGCACATATAATATGATATGCTCAGTGAAGGCAAACACGGGTATATGGGTGGATAGATGGGTGGACAGGCTGAAATATTAGGTATCTATATGAAGTGGAGAGTGCACCCAAGAACATGTATAGGGTTGGCAAACAGTGGTCCAATAACTTTATGTGTATGATCTGAATTCCCAGGTGTATAATGGGGCTGACAAGGGGAAAGGTTTTAGTCACTGCTTGGCCACTGTCAGGTACCCTGAGGGACCGAGTAGTTGAACTTGTGGGCTTGGGACCATAGTCCCACAGGACATTAAGCTCAATTGGCATAAGATACTACAAAAATCATTGTTCCACCTTCTACTTTGGCTAGTAGCGACTGAGATCTTTAAAGCTTGCAAGCTGCCAGCTAGACGCAACGATGGATCTCTCCTCGTCCAGGGCCAAGAAGAATGAAGAAAACCAAAATTAATGGAAACAATCAGTCCTAGTGACTGGTACACCATCTGATCTGCAACCTATACAACTATGAGACCAGAAGAAATAGATGGTGCTCAGCTACTACTGTCAACCACTTGGAAGAGGATCTTTGTAGGAGATCCTGGATAGAAAGGGGAACAATGTGGAACAAAAATCAAAATCATTTGGAAAAAAAAAAAAAAGCAGGTAACAGGTTTACTGGCCCGATGGAACCTGGTGGAACCACTGAGACTATGGCCCCTAGCTGTCCTTCAGGTCTGGAATTGAACACACACCTATAGCTTCCAGCCAAGCAGTAGACAGGCATATTAGTTGAGCATTTATCTGAGGTAGATACACTCCTTGGAGGGAACAAGTAAGAGAGAAAGAAGGGCTGCTCAGGCACAGGAGACAGCTCAGGAGGTAGGAGTGCATGGAGGGATGGTCACAGGGAAGTGGTACCTATCAGGAGGAAATGGGAGAGGAGATGTTGCATTGTGCTAAATAGTGGTCAATGTCATGAGGCAAAGTGTATGTGACCTGCTGTATGGAAAGTATATTTGCTCTGTAAATTTTCACCCAAATCACAATAAAAATAAAAATTAAAAAAAAAAAAGACAGCATATGGAAAGCCTGAAACACTCTTGCCTTGAGGATAAAAAGAAAAACAAGAGGAAAAAAGTAGTGTACAGTATTTTAACGTTATGTTAGAAATCTCTACATTTGATAAAGTAGAATTAATGTTATCACTTGAAACCATCAAATAATCATAGTTCTATAAACCAAACTGATGATGTGTTTATATTCTCTATTTGTTGTTATATAAACAGTTCCTAGGTTACAAATGTCCAACTTACACAACCTGTAGTTATGAACCAACTCCCATAAAGCTCATTATATTAAAAATTCGAAATGCACGCAATAGTTTGTAATAATAAATGGGAGTTACTTTGCACATATAAATACACACACACACACACACAGAGTACTCCACCCAACAAAACCACAAAATATATTCTTTACCATTGCACATGGATCATTCTCCAGAACACAGACTGTTGTTAGGCTACAAATCAAGCCTCAGTAAATTTTAAAACAGTGGGATTCTACAAAGCATCTTCTTAGATCACAATGCTATAAAATTTAGAAATCAACAATAGGAAGACCGGGGGGGCGGGGAGAAATCAAATTCATGGAAACTGAATAACACTCTACTCAAGAACCACTGAATAACAGATGAAATACATTGTGAAATAAAAAAAATTTCCAGAAACAAACAAGAATGAAAACACAACATACCAAAACCTCTGGGACATACCAAAAACAGCACTCAGAGGTCAATTTATAGCAATAAATACATACATCAAAAAAGAAGAAGGAATTGAAATCAACACCATAACCTAACAACAATGAGAAAAAGAGTGACAAAATAACCTTTCAGTCTCCAAAAGAAAAGAAATAATATAAATCAGAGCAGAAATGAAACAGAAAACAGAAAAAAACAATAGTGAAAATCAACAAGACTAAAGCTAGTTCTTTAAAAAGATTAACAAAATCATCAAATCACTGGTAAATTTAATTTAAAAAAAAGAAGATGCAAATAACATAAATAATAAATGAAATGGGTAACATCACAACAGAACCAACCAAAATAAAAAGGATAACAACAAAATACTATGAAGAGTTGTACACCAACAAATTAAGAAATCTATCTCCGTAGTGATACCACCTTGGAAACCCAAGGAGGAGTTGCTATGGGTCGTGTGCAACTCGATGGCACATAACAGCAAAAAACAACAAGATATGGACAAATTCCTAGAAACAGACCTATCTAAACTAGCACAGATTGAGGTAGAAAATTTGAACAGTCCATAACAAAGGAAGAAAATGAGCAAGTCATTAAAAAAGAACTCCGCCCCCCCACACACACACGAAAAAAGTCCTGACCCAGATGGCATCACTGGAGAATTTTATCAAAAGTTCAGAGAAGAGGTGACACCTAACTTAATCAAGCTGTTCCAGAACATAGTAAAGGATGGCATGCTCCCAAATTTATTCTATGAAGCAAGCATAACCCTGATACCAAAAGCAGGCAAAGACATCACTAAAAAGGAGAACTACAGATCAATATCCCTCATGAACATAGATGCAAAAATCTAAAACAAAATCCTCACCAACAGAATCCAACACTATATAAAAAAAATAATACACCATGATCAAGTGGGGATTCATATCAGGTATGCAAGATTGGTTCAAGATTAGAAAAAAAAAAAATCAATGTAATCCACCACATCTATAAAACAAAGGAAAAGAACCAAATGATGACCTGAATTGATGCAAAAGAGGCATTTCAGAAAATCCAGCACCTACTCCTGATACTCTCTCAGCAAAACAGAAATAGAAGAGAAATTCCTCAACACAATAAGGGACATACACACAAAAGCAACAGCCAACATTACTCCCAATGGAAAGAGACTCAGAGCATTCCCCTTGCAAACAGGAACCAGACAAGGATGCCCTCTATCACCACTTCTATTTAACATTGTACTGGAGGTATTGTTGTTGTTGTTGTTGTTGTTGTTAGGTGCCATCAAGTCATCTCCAACTCACAGCAACCCTACGTACAGCAGAACAAAACACTGCCTGCTCCTGTGCCAGCCCCATGATCTTTGCTATACCTGAGCCCACTGTTGCAGCTACCATAACAATTCATCTCATTAAGGACCTTCCCCTTTTCCAGTGACCCTCCACTTTACCAAGCATGATATCCTTCTCCAGGGAATGGTCCCTTCTGACAATATGACCAAAGTATGTAACAAGAAGTCTGGAAATTCTCGCTTCCAAGGAGCATTCTGGCTGAACTTCTTCCAGGACAGACTGATTAGTTCTTTAAGCAGTCCAGGGTACTTTCAGCATTCTTTGCCAACAACACAAAAGCACAGACTCTTCTTCGGTCTTCCTTTTTCATTGTCCAGCTTTCACATGCATATAAGGCAACAGGAAATACCATGGCGTGCGTCAGGTGCACTTTAGTCCTCAAGGAGACATCTTTGCTCTTCAGCACCAGAAAGAGGTCTTTTGCAGCAAATTTGACCAATGCTATACATCATCTGATGTCCTGACTGATGCTTCCATTGGTGTTGATTGTAGAACCAAGCAATGTGAAGTCTTTGGCAACTTCAATATTTTCTACATTTATCCTCATGCTGCTCATAGGTCCAGTTGTGAGGATTTTTGTTTTCTTTATATTGAGATGTAATCCACACTGTAGACTGTATTCTTCAATCTTCATCAATAAGTGCTTCAAGTCACCCTCACTTTCAGCAAGCAAAGTTCTGTCATCTGTGTGTCATAGGTTGTTAGTGAGTCTTCCTCCAATCCTGATGCCATGTTCTTCTTCATATAGTCCAGCTTCTTAGATTATTTTTTCAGCACACAGAGGACTAATAACCTTACTAAGACCTCCTTTTCACTCCAATCCTGGTAAGGCCAGGTAGGGCTGATTCTGAGGTGAGAAGGGCAGAGCTGGCTCCCATATTTGAAAAAAAAAGAAACAAACAAATAAAAGAACTGAAAGGGCTTTAAGAAGTTTTACTACAATTTTCTGAATTTTACTGACATAAAACCTTGGCTCCAGAGAGGACGTTCCCATATGTCTGGCAGCTCTGCAGATTTTTTCATTCCATGAAGGTCTCCTCATTCTGGAGAGAGTTTTACCCTCTTGGTGGATAAAGACTGAGTGAGTGGATCATGTACCAAGATTTGAGATGGAGACTTATCCTGCTGCATTCCACTGACTAGGCCTTTCTTTTCCCACATTTTATGAGTTAAAAGGAAGACTAAGCACATATGTTGACTTTGCTTCAGGATCTGTTATTAACAAAGTCTCCTGGACTCCTATGGTATTCTTAGTTGACTGTATATGCAAAGATCCTAACTGGGTTCATTGTTTTACTTATTGTACTTGCCAAGGCTCAGAAAAAAGGCATGTTGCCCCCTGCCCTCTACCACCATCAAACCCATCTCCACAGAACTGATGTCCTAAATTCACTCCCTCCTCTCTCCTAACTTTTTTGTGTGCACACTTACCATTGTAAGTCATCTTGAATAGTTTTAAAACATACTCAGGCTAGAGGAAGCCAAGCATGAAATAACTACATCCTTTGTTTATAATACATATGTACTCCATTTTAGGGGAATTATTTTACTTGTATTTCTAATGAATATAAAATGATTGAAACAAAAGGAATTAATCATATGGCCAGGTTCATTATTACATTAAAGGGCTCACAGTCAAATCAACTCATTTTATAAATTAGGGTCCAGGAAGTTAGCACCATTCTCAAAAGCATCACATTACTTACACAGCATGTCAGTATATTATTCCTGTTGGTAAAAACGACGTCAAAAAAGCATTTCAATGTCATTTTTCCTTCCTAAAAGTTGAGTGGTAAAGCTCCCCATGTCACCTAGTCAATCAGCACATGTGTGCCTAGGGCATTTGACTGCTAACCAGAGGCTGGCGTTTCACACCCACCAGCCACTCCTGGGAAGAAGACTGGGCATCTACTTCCATAGAGATACTGCCTGGGAAACCCAAGGAAGGGTCACTAAGAGTCAGATCTGACTCAATAGCAGTGAGTTTGGTCTTTTTATGGTTTAAGAAGCCACCGGAAGCTGGGTTCTTAAACTAAGGCACACCAGTAAATGCAGATGCACTACCCTGACCTGTACAAACCTAAGTTTCTTCTGCTTCTGATTTGCAGGGAGATATAATTTTCCTGGAAACTTCTGACCCAGTAAGATGAAGGGAAAAGAAAAAAATCTCATACACTTTACTGCCTGGAGGATTTGAAGTAGGGCAAGCCCTGAACTCAATGTAAGAAGTTGTCTTGCTTCCTCACAAGTTTCCCTTTCTATGCTTCCCTCTTCCCCTCCCCAGGCACCTACCTATAGGACTTGCTGATTGCCAAAAGGTTCCCAACTCAATCCAGTCCCACTTCTGCACCTGAACTTTGCCTTCCTTTCCTCAACCAAATCTCTGATTCTCAGTATGTTTTCTGTCCCTCCGAAGACCAACTACACAAAGGCCTAGTCACTAAGCAACAGGGATCCAAAGGCTACATTTTCATCCTTTTAGAAAAAATAAAGAAAAGCACCTTATTTGATTTTGAAATCATGAATAAGCCAAAAGCATTTTTGTCTTCCCAGGCCTTTCCCCAGAAAACTGAAGCCTTGGTATGAGGGGCAGCATGGGAGATGGCTGAAGGTAACAGGGATAGCTGAGTAGAAAGTGCTAGAGACTGAGCCTGGCCTCTTTTTCTTCATTCCCTTGTACATGTAAAAGGTTGAAGTAAAATGCTAATTTGGTCAATGTGGCCTATTTCCTTATCATCTCATGTTAGCATCCACATCTCTCCTTCCCTGCTACTCCCTGGGAACTGCTTCTCCTCCCTTGCCCATCCTCTTGTAGGTCTCCACCACCCATCAAATAGCTTTTCCCCTCTGCTCCAATATCTACTTTTTCATATTCCTTTGAGTAAAACATCTCAAAATACAAAGGCCAACATCTACCTAAACAGATGGTAGGAGGATGGCCCTGCATCCAGGCAAAATAATCCCAAAAGCACCTCCTCTGTGTAGATACAAGGTTGGCACTTTGCACTGCTCACTGTCTCCTCCTGAACCCAGAGAGGAAACCAATCATCACACTGTTCAGAGAGGCAGAAACTGAAGCTTAGAGGAGCTAAACCTTTACCAACGATGGTTAGCTGATGTCATCCCAGGTCTACCCAACTCCCAACCAAGGAAGTTGGTTTCCTTGAGTCTGGCCTGACTGGAGACTGGCTCCCTCCTTGTGGGTACCTCAAAGCCCCACAGACCACACAGAAGCACACACAGAGCCAGCACACCAAGCTCCGTTGGAAACCTCCACTGTCTCAGGGAAGAACAATCCCAAAACGGCCTCTACAAAACCAAAACCAAACTCACTGCCATGGAGTTGCATCCGACTCATAGCGACCCAATCCTGGGTTTCTGAGGCAGTATCACTACAGAAGTAGATTGTGCAACCTTCCTTCCGAGGCGTGGCTGGTGGATTTGAACCCTCAAAATTCTATTCTTGCATCAAGTTATACTGAGAGAGCTCCAAGTCTGGACCACATTAATAAGTCTGGAGGGTAGAAATATGAACACTGAATTGAGGTTAGTGAAAGCAATTTGAGAGGGCTAAAGATCCCTAAAACCAAGAACTATCAAAATTCAAAGATGAAATTAATGTAAAATTCACTTTGAATTCATAAAGTTATTAATTGACAAAGTAAACTTTTAAGTCATTAAAAAGGAGGGGAGAAGATCAGGACAAAGATAATAAATTGCAATAAATGAAAACAAAAAACCTCTGGCTGCTTCATGATGAAAAAAATCAAACATTTAAAAAATTCAGGCCTCTGACCTTGGTTTGGTCTTGAAGATGTAATAAGTAGTTTCTTTCAGGTAAAAAGCCTTGTTACAGCCTAATTAAGAGGCTCTTACAGCTTCACTGAGCTACTGCCAAATGTCTATGGGCTGAATGACAGTATGAATGAACATACTGACAGTGTAAACATCTTTTAAGCATGTGATTACTTTTATGTATAAACATTCATACAGTGCAGGAAGAGGAGCCCCTTAGGTCAGAAGGCACTCAAAGTAAGACTGGGAAAGAGCTGCCTCATCAGAGTAGAACCAACCTTAATGATACGGATAAAGTAAAGCTTCAGGACCTACATTTGCTGAAGTGGCACGACTCAAATTGAGGAGAAACAGCTGCAAACATGCATTAATCATCAGAACACGGAATGTATGAAGTATGAATCTAGGAAAATTGGAAGTTGTCATAAATTAAATGGAACACATAAAGATTGATATCTTAGGCATTAGTGAGCTAAAATGGACTGGTTTTGGCCATTTTCAATCAGACAACCATATGATCTTCTATGCTGGGAACGAAATTTGAAGAGGAATGGGATGGCATTCATCATTACAAAGAATGTTTTAAGATCTGTCCTGAATACAGTGCTGTCAGTGATAGGATAATTTCCATACACCTACATGGAAGACCAGTTAATACTATGATTTTTCAAATTTATGTACCAACCACCAAAGCTAAAGATGAGGAAATTGAAGATTTTTATCAACTTCTGGAGTCTGAAATTGACCAAACATCCAATCAAGATGTATTAATTATCACTGGTCACTGGAATGCAAAGTTGGAAACAAAGAAGAATCACCAGTAGTTGGAAAATTTGTCCATACTGATAGAAATAACACTGGAGATCACATGATAGAAATTTGCAAGACCAATGACTTATTCATTGCAAATACCTTTTTTCAACAACACAAACAGCGGCTATACACGTGGACTTCACCAGATGGACTACACAGGAATCAGACTGACTACATCTGTGGCAAGAGGCAATGGAAAAGCTCAATATCTTTAGCCAAAACAAGGCCAAGAGCTGACTGTAGAACAGACCTTCAACTCCTCATATGCAAGTTCAAGTTGAGGTTGAAGACAATCAAAACAAGTTCACAAAAGCCTAAATATGATCATGATTATACGCTTCTTGAATTTAGGGACCACCTAAAGAACAGATTTGATGCACTGAATACCAACCACCGAAAACCTTAAGAATTATGGGATGACATCAAGAACATCATACATAAAGAAAGCAAGAGGTCATTAAAAAGACAAGAAAGGAAGAAAAGACTAAAATGGATGTCAGAAGAGGCTCTGAAAATTTCCCTTGAACGGAGAGTAGATAAAGCAAATGGAAGAAATGATAAGCTAAAAGAACTTAACAGAAGATTTCAAAGAGCAGCTCAAGCAGACAAAGCAATTTACTATAATGAAAATGTGCAAAGACCTGGAGTTAGAAAACCACAAGGAAAGAACACGCTCTACATTTCTCAAGATGAAAGAACTGAGGAAAAAAATTATGCCTCAAGTTGCAATTTTGTAAGATTCTATGGGCAAAATATTGAATGATGCAGGAAGAATCAAAAGATTATGGAAGGAATACACAGAGTCATTTTACCAAAAAGACCTGGTAAATCTTCATCCATTTCAGGGGTGGTATATGATCAAGAACCAATGGTATTGAAGGAAGAAGTTGAAGCTGCACTGAAGGAATTGGTGAAGAATAAGGCACCAAGAATTGACAGAATACCCATTGAGATGTTTCAACAAATGGATGCCCCAGCACTCACTCGGCTATGCCAAGAGATTTGGAAGATAGCTACCTGGCCAACTGACTGGAAGAGATCCATATTTGTACCCATTCCAAAGAAAGGTGATCACACAGAATGTGAAAATTATCAAACGATATCATTATTATCACATGCAAGCAAAATCTTACTGAAGATAATTAAAAAATGGTTGCAGCAATATATTGACAAAGAACTTCCAGAAATGCAACTTGGATTCAGAAGAGGACATGGAATAAGGAGTATCATTGCTGATGTCAGATACATCTTGGCTCAAAGCAAAGAGTACCAGAAAGATACTTACTTATGTTTTATTGATTACACAAAAGTATTTGATTGTGTGGATTGTTATAACTTATGGGTAACATTGAGAAGAATGGGAATTCCAGAACAGTTCATTGTACTCATTAGAAACCTGAACAGAGACCAGGAGGCTGTTGTTCAAACAGAACAAAGGGATACAGCATGATTTAAAATCAAGGGATCGTGTCAGGGTTGTATCCTTTCACCACACTTATTCAACCTGTATGCTGAGAAAATAATCTGAGAAGCTGGACTATATGAAGAAGAGCATGGCATCAGCATTGAAGAAGACTTATTAACAACCTGAGAGATGCAAACGACACAACTTTGTTTGCTGAAAGTGAAAATGACTTGAAGCACTTACTGATGAAGATTAAAGACTACAGTCTGCAGTATGGATTACATCTCAATATAAAGAAAACTAAAATCCTTACAACTGGACCAATAAGCAGCATCATGATAATGGAGAAAAGATTGAAGTTGTCAAAGATTTCCTATTACTTGATTCCATAATCAACACCAATAGAAGCAGTAGTCAAGAAATCAGACGACATAGTGCACTGGGCAAATCTGCTCCAAAAGAGTCCTATAAAGTACTGAAAAGCAAAGATGTCTCTTTGAAGATTAAGGTGTGCCTAACCCAAGCCATGGTATTTTCAGTTGCCTCATATGCATGTGAGAGCTGGACAATTAATTAAGGAAGACCGAAGAAAAGTTGATGCTTTTGAGTTGTGATGCTGGCACAGAATTCTGAAAGTACCATGGACTGCTAAAAGAACTAACAAATCTGTCCTGGAAAAAGTACAGCTGGAATGTTCTTTGGAAGCGAGAATAGCCAAACTTTGCATCACATACTTTGGTCATTTTGTCAGAGAGGACCATTCCCTGGAGGATGTCATGATTGGTAAGGTGGAGGTTGATGAAAGAGGGTAAGGCCCTCAACGAGATGGATTGACATGGTGGCTACAGCAATGAGCTCAAGTATAGCAAGGATTGTGGAGCTGGAGCGAGACCAGGCAGTGTTTCATTATGCCGTGCTATGAGTCTGAGGCAACTCGACAGCACCTAACGATGACATACATTTAGACAGTTCACCTTGTTCAAAAAATTTAAAAAAAAAGAAAATTACATGATTTTATCTCTTGTGGTTTCTTTGGTAAAACAAGCTGTTCACTACTGGCAAATGATATATAGGTATGTGTGGGTATGTATGTATAATCCATAATCTGTATACGGAGCAAATAAGCTGAGAAGCTGGACTTTATGAAGAAGAATATGGCATCAGCACTGAAGGAAGACTCATTAACAACCTGTGATATGCATATGACACAACCTTACTAATTGAAAACCAAGAGGACTTTAAGCACTGACTAATGATCAAAGACTACAGTCTTCAGTATGGATTACACATCAACATAAAGAAAACAAAAGTCCTCACAACTGGATCAATAAGCAACATCATCATAAACAAAGAAAAGACTGAAGTTGTCAAGGACTTCATTTTACTTGGATCCACAATCAATGCCAATGTAAGCTGCATCAAGAAATCAAATGATGTATTGCATTGGGCAAATATGCTGCATAAGACCTCTCTAAAGTGTTCAAAAGCAAAAGTCACTTTCAAGACTAAGGTGCACCAGACCCAAGCCACGATACTTTCAATCATCTCCTATGCATGCAAAAGTTGGACAATAAATAGGAAAGAATGCAGAAGAACTGATGCATTTAAATTGTGGTGATGGCAAAGAAAACAGAATATTCCAGGCACTGCCAGAAGAATGAACAAATATGTCTTGGAAGACGTACAGCCTGCATGCTCCGTAGAAGCAAGGATGGCAAGACTGTCTCTCATACTTTGGGCATGTTATAAGGAGGGATCAGTCTCTGGAGAAGCACATCATGCTTGGTAGAGGGTCACTAAAAAAAAGAAGAAAACCCTCAACAAGACAAGACTGACAGAGTGGCTGAAAGAATGGGCTCAAACACAGCAACGATTATGAGGATGGCACGGGACCTGGCAGTTTCATTCCATTGTACACAGGGTCACTGTGAGTGGGAACAGACTCAACGGCACCTAACAAGAACATATATGTATAGAAAATGGTTAAATATTAGTGATAAAATTACTAAAGGTGAGAGATTCATGAGACTTCTATAAACGTGTTTTTTCCCCCCCAGAAATGTTTTTGGACACAATAGTAAGAAATGTGGATTTGCCAGTGGCCAAGAAAACAGAGATGAAGACATTCAAATTTGAGAACAGGAAAAATAAGCATGTATTATTTATTTTCTTAAAAATGTTATGCCCACACGGTATTAATAGGATGAGGTAGAAAGAATATCCTTGACAATCATGAACATACAATAAAACTTTTAAAGATTTTTACAAAGCAAAATCCATATAATGCTTGAAATTCAGAGAATACAACTGACGCCTTAAGTCTTTAGTATATAATTCTATTTTACTAATTCTCTTGTTACTTGATACCTGTGCATGTACACTGGTCTGTACAAATAAAGCAGCACTGCAAGCTGCTAGCACTTTGGGTTTAACTGACCCTTTGCTATACAACAAACATTTTTGTACCAAAGAGAAGAGGGAACTTTGGAAATACTACCTTTAATTAAAGTTAAAACCCTAGTTGTGTTTTTTTTTTCCCCCTTGAAAGATAAAAGGAGACCCAAAATTAAGGTGAATCTAATAGAAGCTGCGAAACAGACCTAGTCTTCTTTAGAAGAGAACTAGGGAGAGATGAGGTACATGCCTGAAGCCATGGGACTGTGCAAACACTTCTATACACCAGCTAATGCTGTAGTTAGAAGAGTACTTTCAAAAAATTGTACTTATATATGTCTTGCTTTGAAATATTTTTTCCCAAAATAATATTTTTTAACTTTAGGACAGAAATTATAAACTTTGTTGTTTGCAATTTGCTACTTAAGGTATGATGGCAGGTAAGCAGGAAAGCTTAATGATTTTCCTTGTTGCTGTTAAGTGCCATCGAATCACCTCAGACTCATGGCAACCCTACGCACAACAGAATGAAACACTGCGGGGTCCTGTGCCAGACTCACTATCCTTGCTATATCTGAGCCCATTGTTGCAGCCACTGTTGTCAATCCATCTCTTGTGGGTCTTCCCCTTTTTCGTCGACCCTCCCCTTTACCAAGCATGATATTCTTCTCCAGGGAATGAATGGTCTCTTCTGACAACATGACCAAAGTAAGTGAGACAAAGTCTGGTCATTCTCTTTTCCAAGGAGCATTCCAGCTGCACTTCTTGCAGGACAGATTTGTTAGTTTGTCTGGCAGTCCATGGTACTCTCAGTATTCTTCGCCAACACCACACCTCAAAAGCATCAACTCTTCTTTGGTCTTCCTTATTCATTATCCAATTCTCACATGCATATGAGGCAAGAGAAAATACCATGGCTTGGGTTAGGCACACCTTAGTCTTCAAAGAGACATCTTGACTCTTCAGCACTTGAAAGGTCTTTTGCAGCAGATTTGCCCAGTGCAATATGTCTTCTCACATCTTGACTGCTGCTTTCATTGGTGTTGATTGTAGAACCAAGTAATATGAAGTCTTTGATAACTTCAATCTTTTCTCCACTTACCGTGATGCTGCTTATTGGTCCAGTTGTGAGGATTTTTGTTTTCTTTATATTGAGGTGTAATCCACACTGCAGACTACAGTCTAATCTTCATCAGTAAGTGCTTCAAGTCATCATCACTTTCAGTAAGCAAAGTAGTGTCTTCTGCAATCGTAAGCTGTTAACAAGTCTTTCTCCAATCCTGATGCCACACTCTTCTTCATATAGTCCAACTTCTTGGATTATTTGCTCAGCATAGAAATTGAATAAGTATGGTTAAAGGATACATACAATCTTGACACACTCCCTTCCTGATTTTAAACCATGCAGTATCCTCTTGTTCTGTTTGAATGACAGCCTCCTGATATATGTGCAGGTTCCTCATAAGTATAATTAAGTGGAATTCCTTTATTTATCAATGTTATCCATAATTTGTTATGATCCACACAAATGCTTTTGCATAGTCAATAAAACACAAGTAAACATCTTTCTGGTACTCTTTGCTTTCAGCCAGAATCCATCTGCCAACAGCAAGGATATCTCTCATTTCACATCCTTTTCTGAATCCAGCTTGCATTTCTGGAAGATCTCTGTCAATATACTGCTGCAACTGTTTTGAATTACCTTCACTAAGATTTTACTTGCATGGGATATTAATGATATTGTTTAGTAATTTTCACATTCTATTTGTACCCTTTCTTTGGAATGGGTACAAATATGGATCTCTTCCAGTCAGTTGGCCAGGTAGCTGTCTTGGCACAGTCGAATGAGTGCCTCCAGTGGGGCATCCATTTGTTGAAACATCTCAATGGGTATTCCCTCAATTCCTGTAGTCTTGTTCTTTACCAATTTCTTCAGTGCAGCTTTGACTTCTTCCTTCAATACCATTGGTTTTTGATCATATGCCATCTCCTGAAATGGATGAATGTTCACCAATTATTTTTGGTACAATGATTCTGTGTATCCTTTCCATCTTCTTTTGATATTTCCTGTATTTTTCAATATTTTGTCCATAGAATCTTTCAATGTTGCAACTTGAGGCTTGAATGTTTTCTTCAGCTCTTTCAGCTTGAGAAATGCCAAGCATTTTTTTCCTTTTTGGTTTTCTAACTCCAGGTCTTTGCAGATTTCATTGTAATAATTGACTTTGTCTTTTTGAGCTGCTCTTTGAAATCTGTTCAGCTTTTTTATCTTGTCATTTCTTCCCTTTGCTTTATCTACTCTCCGTTCAAGGGCAAGTTTCAGAGTCTCTTCTGACATCCATTTTGGTCCTTTCTCCCTTTCTTGTCTTTTTAATGACCTTTTGCTTTCTTCGTGAATGAGGTTCTTGATGTCATCCCACGATTCCTCTAGTTTTCAGTCATTGGTGTTTAATGCATTTTCCTTACTGCACACCAAAGATTTCACATGAGTAACTGACTGATAATCTCTAAAAAGCTACCCCCACTGCAGCCCCTGCAACTGGCACTTCATATCACTTTATGATCACTAAGCTTTGGGGTGGGGGCACTGATGGTTCAGTGGTAGAATCTTGCCTCCTATGCAAGGCAGACCCTGGTTTGATTCCTAATCAGTGTCCCTCATGTATACACATATATACCACCTGTCTATCATTGGAAGTTTGCATGTTGCTATGAGGCCAGCCAGGTTTTAGCAGAGCTTCCAGACTAAGATCATCCAGACTAAGATGAACTAGAAGAAAGATCTGGCAATCTGTTTCCAAATACCAGCCAATGAAAGCCCCACTGATCACAATGGTTTTATCTGTAATCAATCATGGGGATGACATAGAACCAGGTAGCATTTTCTTTGGTTGTGTATGGGGTTGCCATTGAGTTAGGGGGCAACAAAATAGCAGCTAGCAACAACAAGAGGTTTTGGGGATACTTCCTAAATCACCTGCTGTTAATTTAAGACCATCCCCCTCACCCTATGGTCTTCCCAGTCTGTCTCATGCTGATAGGTACCAGGCATCCAGAGGCTCTGGCCACATCTCAACGGCCTTGAACTGGATCATAGATAAGCAACTAAAGACAAAACAAAGCACCTAAAATACAGTGTTTTAAAATATACTTGAAATCCAAGTCATAAAACATGAAAAATTACCTATAATCCATACTGACATTTATTTAATCAAAGATTCTTATTACAGACAATAGTGGCTTTTGTGAAAATCACAAATGTCGACGTAACTAACACAATTTAAAAAAGCCCTGTTCCTTATCTTTCCCTGTAATCTTGCTCCTCTTCTTAATCTGCCCATTTCTATTATTGGCATCATCACTTTCTATCACCCAAACCTAAAGCCTTGAAAGAAAGACTAGGTTCCTTAAGAGAGCCATCCTCTCAGCAAGTGTTGCCATCCTACCTCACTGGTGTCTGCCTCACTGGTATCTGGAGTTGACCACTCCCTTCCACAGCCACCCTCTCACAGGGACCACTCTTAACACCTCCTCAGCTCTGTGCACAGCCCAAAGGACAAACTTCCTCCAGCCCCATCCTGAGAACTAGGGCTGCACCCCATGGAAGTACACCTTTCTGTGGCTCATTCTGTCATCTCTAAAATAGGGATAATACAAGTATTTACCTCAAAGCTCCTACAAGGTTTAAATCGACACAACAAATATAAGACATGAAGCAAAGTGCCTGGCACATAGTAAGCTCTCAAAATATGTTAGCTATTTTTATTACGATTAAGATATTACTCTTCAGTTTATAACCTTTAGTGGCTGGTGACTGCCTATAAAGTAAAACTCAATTTTCAAGCAAGCATAATACTTAGTATAATATACAGAACGCCAGTCTCACATGAAGGCAAAACATGAATTCAATTTCTGGCTCTCATTAGCTGTGATCCTGGAAATCAATTAACTTCCCTGAACCTCTGTTTTCACAGGCACAAAAAAGAGATAATACCCACTTAAGGAATTAATAAAACAAAACAAAACAAAAGCCCAAACTCACTGCCACTGAGTTGATTCCAACTCATAGCAATCCCCCATCGGGTTTCCGAGGAGGCAAATCTTCACGGAAGCAGATTGCCCAGTCTTCCTTCCGTGGAGTGGCTAGTGGGTTTGAACCACCAACCTTCTGGTTAGCAGTCAAATGCTTTAGGCACTACACCACCAGAGCTCCTTTGGGGAATTAATAGCTAATATTAAATACTCAAAATCTTAGGCACTAACAAGATGGTTACTCCATTTCACACACACAGAAACTGAGACTGAGAGAAGTTAAGTCCACTGCCTCAGGTTGCACTGTCAAAGTGGCAGGAACTCAAACCCAGATCCATCTGGGTCTAGAGTCCATGCTTGCAACCACTCTGGTGTCATAATCACTCCTGAATGGAGTTAAGCTATATCATATACCACAAATGCTGGTAACCAAAACATAGTAACCAAAACCAAACTCACTGCAACTGAGTCGAATCCAACTCATAGTGACCCCTCTTGGGTTTCCGAGGCAGTATGTCTACAGAAGTAGATTGCCCAGTCTTCCTTCCAAGGAGTGGCTGGTGGGTTTGAACCAGTCAAACCCAATCAAATGCCTTAGGCACTACCACCAGAGCTCCTGGTCACATAGTAGGTACTCAATAAATGGTACTTATTACACTCTCACTGCCCTTGGTTTAGGATTTTATCATGTCTTGCCTGAATTATTGTAAAAGCTCCCATCTTATCGCACTCCAAGCCACCCTTTACACCTGTCACCTGCATGTAACATCTAAGTGCAGGCCTGACCAAGTCAATATCCTAACTGATCTTTCGTGATACTCTCTCCAACACCTCCAGTAGCTCATCAAAATCACTTTTTTTTCCTTCTCCAATTAACACCAATTTATAAACCCTGTGCCCCTGAGACTCTGATTCCTAAGTCCAAGAAGAGGCCCGATGTACAGTTTTAACTGCTCCACAGCTGATTCTGAGAGGCAGCCAGGACTTAGCCTGATTTTTGCACATATCTTCCCCATGCCCAGAATAGGAGCTCTGGTAGCGTAGTGCCCAAAGGCACTTGACTGCTAACCAGAAGGCTGGCGAATCTAACCCACCAACCACTCCTCGGAAGGAAGGTTGGGCAATCTACTTCCGTAGTGATGCAGCCTTGGAAACCCAGGGAGGGGTCATTATGTGTCAGTTCCAACTCGAGGGCACATAACAACAACAACAACAACATGCCCAGAATGTCCTTCCTCACCCTGCTTGCTTGGCCACATTCCAGTTGCTTATCAAAACTCTTTTTAGACTGAAACCTGGAGAAGCCACCCCTGACCACTCCTGTCCACTCTCCAGGGTTAACTGCTCCCTCCTCTGGCCTATTTCTGTCCCTCAATGAGACGGACTGACACAGTGGCTGCCACAATGGGTTCAGGTATAGCAAGGATTGTGAGGCTGGCACAGGCAGGGCAGTGTTTCATTCTGCTGTGTACAGGGTCTCTGAGTCAGGGTTGACTCGACAGCACCTAATACCAACTACTATTGTCTACTTCACACAATGGCACATTTCTATGACTGTATGGATCACAAAGTATGGTTAAATTTACCCACTTGTAAGTCTCCCTCATTGACCTAAAGTCTTCCAGAGCACTGGATACTCAGTAGGCATACACATGCTATGTTCACATGAATTATTTTCCCAGTATACCCTACACTTGAAAAATCAACTCTTATATGCTTATCAATCCATTTTCAAGATCCAGAGTGCATTTCTCATCTATATTCCTCTAACTGACAAAACGTGACCATTGTTCAAAGGAGAAAACCAAATGCTACCCACCCAAACCACTAACACAAATTTTGAGAATTACTTTCCCTATTCTGGACTCCCATGAACTCTCCTTACTCTCAGCACTAAGTCAAGTCTGTCCTCCCTTCAATTCTCAGTGCACACATCACCTTCTTTCTGGAAATGCACCCTCAATGACGCTAGGTACCAACTTCTCAACACCTAGACTTGGTGCTTTATGTAGCAAGTCAATCAACAAGGGTCGTATGACCTGAATTAAGCAAAAAGGGCCCCATAAACATCCTATAATTATAGCTTACTGAAGAGGAAAGTAAATATGCCCAAGTGTAAACACCAAAAGCAGAAAAAGGTCAAATCATGAGGTAAAACAAAACATCCAATGTCACTGAGTCAATTCTGACTCATAGTGACCTTATGGCATATAAAATAAAGCATTTCCAAACTTCTTCTCCTTCCCCTAATGAATTGTGGAAAGTCATTTCATGGGGCCAGAAATCAAAGACCTTTTTTTTTCCTTTTTTTTCAGAATCTTTTGTTGTAGTCTGGGTGAATGTTTACAGAGCACATTAATTTTCCATTCAACAATTTATGCACATTTTGTTTCGTGACCCAAGTTGCAATCCCTCAATGTAACAGCACTCTTTCCACTTCCTTCCTGGGCTCCCTGTTTCCATTTGTCCTTCTTTCCTGCCATTTTGCCTCCTGAACTTTGTTTTGGGGCAAATGCTGTCCTTTTGGTCTCCTATGGCTGACTGTTCTGAGAAGTACATTCCTCACTGGTGTTACTGTTCACTTTATAGGTCTGTTTATTGTTTGACTGAAAGGTGATCCCCAGGGGTGGATTCAGTTGCAGGCTTGAAGGGTCTTCTAAGACTATTAAATCACTCATATGTTCATTAATGACTTCATCCATAAAATATACCTAGATCCTGTCTTTATTGTCAGCATACTTTTAAACTGTTATCAATCATCATACAAGTAGCAAAATGAAAACCTATAAATCACAGAAAACAACTATTTCCAAATCAACCAAGAGGTACTAAGAGTGCATCTGCTCTTGCTGCTATGTGCCATCAAGTCGGACCCAACTCTTAACGACCCCTCTTTGGGTTTCTGAAGCAGTATCACTACGGAAGTAGATTGTCCAACCTTCCTTCCAAGGAGTGGCTGGTGGGTTTGAACCGCCAGCCTTCTGGTTAGCAGTCAAGTGCCTTGCACACTATGCTACTGAGCTCCTGAGAGTGTTTCAACACACACTGATTAAACAGTTATTATGCATGTATAAAAGCTGCCCTAGTGGCATAATAGTTAAAACACTCAGCTGCTACCAAAAGGTCTGTAGTTGGAACACACCAGCCCCTCCATGGGAGAAAGATGAAGCAGTCTGATTCCTTCAAGATTACAGCCTTGGAAACCCTATGGGACAGTTCCACTCTGTCCTATAGGATCACTATGAGTCAAAATTGATGCCAATGGATTTGTTTTTTATGCACATATAAAGAAGTCTGGGTGAAGATTATTGGCTCACCTACCCAGCAGCAAAAAGCCTGGAGATCTGCTTCCGGAAAGAATGCTGCCAAGAAAACCTTATGGAGCAATTCTACTGTGTCACGCCTGGGGTCACTCTGAGTCGAGGATAAGTCAATGGCAGCTAATAATAACATGCACATATAGAGCAGTGGAGCACACAGGATATATACTATATATCTTCAGGATACCATTTGGCTTTATATCAGCTGTAACTATTTGGAAAAGGATGAGACTCAAAGATGGATACTGCATATAGGGAAGCACTAGATCTGAGGCTTGCTCATGCAGGCATGAGGTGAGGTAAGGGACAGCATCATGCAGCATCATGATTTACTAGTCAATCTAAAGGATTAAACTAAAGTCCTGACTCTCCATCTCAACTGGCAAAAACTCCATTCTTACTGTTGGTAAGGTCAAAAATAGAGGAATCACCCTTGATGACCCCTGCTCCTCTCACATGCCATATGCAACCCCTCAGAAAGACTGCTGATTTTACCTTTAAAATATATCCAGAGTCAGACCCCTTCTCACTGCCTCTGCTGCCCCCACCCTAGTCCAAGTCACCATTATCTCTCACTTAGATTACTGGAGCAACCTCCTGTTTGATTGCTCCCACCCTGGACTCCCACAGTCTACTCTCAACATAGCAACCAGAAGAAATTTCAAGTTAAAATAGCAAGTTGGAGGTTATTCCTTGGCTCAAAACCCTGCAATGGCTCTCATCTCACTTAGCTTTACTTCAAGTCATGACAATGACTAACAAAGCCCTACAAATGTGACCTTGCGTGACCTCATTTCCTGGTTGGATCCCCTTAGCTCCAACCATCTGACCTTCTTTGCTGCTGAACAGTCCTGGCATTTGCCTACACTTTACTGTACCTGTACCCCTGCCTGAAGAGCCCTCCCCCAGATATGTACTTGGCTAACTCATCTGCCCATTTCAAATCTTAATACATCCTTCTTACTACATCCTCCTCCCTCCTCAAGCCTTCTAACCCCATCCATCTTTCTTTTCCCCCCACCACATACCATACTCGAACATACACAATTGATTCACTGTGTTTGTTTTTCATTGTGTCTCCACTCTGCTGGAATGTGAAACTTTCAAGGGCAGTGACCTTTGTTCTGGCCAACGAATGCAGCCCTAGCATCTTTAGCAGTGCCGGGTATATGACCGGCATTTCAATATTTGTTGAATAAAATGAAGTTTCTCTTAATAGAGGGACCTAGGAATGAATCTATTTATTTTAGGTCCCCTCCCTCATCCCTATCTTCCTACCTGCTAAATAATACATGATATTTCTTTATAGAGGAGCAACATCAAATCACAGTAACACGAGAAGTTCTAAGGGCAGGAGAAATGACGTGGATAAAAACTCATTCAGACTAAAGTTTACTCAGATTATAAATTTAAAAAAAGGTTATAAATAAATACAAGATCAATATCAGATCATTTCTACTTCTGGAGGGGAAGCAATATTTGGAACTCAAAGCGAAGTATGTTGTATCAGAGGAAAAAAGCCACCATCTCAATCTCTCTCTTTGGTGGCTTTCTAAATTACATCCCTCATTTGGGTCAAAGAGAAGCTGCCTCACTGCACCTCAGCTTCAGAACACCTAGGAGCCCTCAGAAGCAGGCAGGTGGCCACATATTAATCACTTTCACATTTGCAGCACTCAGTGTGATAAACCCAGCATACATGCTTACTGATCTGATTTAAATGTGCATAGATTTTCTTTCACATCAGCTGATAAAGGGTTTTCAGGCTCCCAGATTACAAAATTAATATAATAAGCAGACAGACCTATTGAAACCAGGCCAAAAGAACGGCTAAATGTTTACTGTATACTTAAAAAGTATTTTGTGTTAAATGAAGGGATATTAAAAAAAAAAAAAAAAAATCAACCAATAAAATGGTATCTAAGAAATCATTAACTTCCTATATATAAATAAGGGAACTAAAACTCAGAGATGTTATAGTGACTTGCCAAGGACGTAAGTAATTTGGGGGAGGGGGATGCTCACAAAAGGCAATTTACACAAATCATTTAAAATGGACAACTGGTGACTCCAAATAACCTACTTTCATCTCGCAGTTACCATTACATACTCCTGGTATTCAACACAGGACAATCCTATTAGAATTTAGCATTTCATTGCTATACTGTTAACTCCTTCAGCTTTGATACTTTTGCCTGCCATACTGGTGGTGACAGACTACCAGATGCCTATGTTACAAAAGATTAAAAGAGAACGTCTTTTGTTTTAAAAACACCTTTCTACTTTTCAAAAATTAAACAGTAAGTAGCTAGTACAGACCCTAACACTTAATCCTTATGATGACCCTATGAGGAAGTACTTCTTTCCTTTTGCCAATGAGAAAACTGTGCTCAGAGGCATTAAACATTAAATATCTTATCTGAGGCTCCCTTCACATCCATGCACTGGACAACCAGATTCCATGCAGGCCCACAGGGTCTTGGGTTGAGACCCTGTACTTGGAATTCTTAGCTTGATCACTGCCTTCATCAGCACAACTAACTCAGCTCCCTCTAGTCTTGGACCAGATCCATCCTCGCTGCATGGCCTTGGGGAGTCCTCTCCAGGGGGGATTAGGGCCTCTCCTCTGGGGCCTCAGCACCCTGGCACATTGCTCTGTGGACCTGGTGCCTGGCGATGCCTAGGCTGGTTTACCTGTCTCTTCCACTAGTCATGCAAGCCATGGAGGATCCTGCAGACACCAGCAGACTTACTAGAATCTACACTGTGCTCTATACATGTGGGCCGGTAAGCAGTACAGGTCTTCTCGATATATTCTCATCACACAGAACTATGCATTATGGTGTCATTTGTGATAATCATTTAGTCAATGGCATTACAAAACTTCATATATAGATGGCAAATTCAATCTAACTTGATATTAATATTTTATTTAAAAACACTTTGAAACACTATAACAATAGAGTTTTATTCAGTCTGAAGAAAAGGAACAAAGTGTTATGTCTATAAGTGAATTTATACCTTTTTCCCCTCATAGAAAGGAGCTCTGCTGGCACTGTGGTTAAAACATTGGGCTGCTAACCAAGAAAGTCAGTGGTTTGTCCCCACCAGCCACTCTATGGGAGAAAAATGAGGCAGTCTGCTTCTGTAAAGATTTATAGCCTTGGAAACCCTCTGCAGCAATTCTATATTGTCCTAAAAGGTCACTAGGAGTCAGAATTGACTTGGCAGTAGTGGGTCTGGGTTTGGATTTTCCCCACACAGAACATCTCAGTTGTTAGGGTTCTATCATAGTTTGGAAATCCAAAGATGACCACACAGGAACATGTGCAGGTGATATTTCTGAGCCAAGAGGAAAGTCCAACTGAGTTCCCAGTGCTCCAAGAGTTACTGGGAGAAGCATGGGTTGGAGTGGGGTCTTCTGGCCTATTTTCCATTCTGTTGTGATCAATGTAACATACTGGGTGTCTGAGAGATGCTGAGGAGGGCTCCATGGCTCAAAAAAGAACTCTGAGAAACCACTGACAGGATAATGTCAGCAGGACCCCACCTAGCTTTATAACCCAAGACTGTTCTTGGCCCAGTAACACATATTAACCAAGGAAATGAATTATCGATTTCAAATGCCCCCAATGGTTACTACTGTATATTCACTAAGAAAATACACACTGAGCCAAGGATTAAGGCTAGATCTGAAGTCTCCTTAGAATAGCTGGGGATGGGAGAAGAGGAGAGGAGAAACACATTCAGTAAGATGGGGCTAAAACAAAAAGGATGAGTGGTTTCAACTTCCAGCCCAGAGGCTTCAAAATAAGGATGAATTTGCAAACAGCCCAACTTGTTAGACCTTTTCTGTATTCCTGGTACCACCCTTGCCTGGCTATTTTTAGCCCCAGGAGAATGGGAAGGTCTCACTGTAGCTCTGCCTTACCTTGTGAGCCCTGCTGGAATGGTTGTTGTTGTTGTTGTTGTTGTTGTTGTTGTTATGTGCCGTCAAGTCGGCCCCGACTCATAGCGACCCCTCCTTGGGTTTCCGAGGCAGTATCACTACGGAAGTAGGATTGCCCAACCTTCCTTCCGAGGAGTGGCTGGTGGGTTTGAACCACCAGCTGTCTGGTTAGCAGGCAAGTGTCTTAGCCACTATGCTACCAGAGCTGGAATGGTAGCTATCTTTAATTAATGTCTGAGGGACATAAGACCAACCCTGCAAGTGGTAAAAAGCAGCACAGTGGTGAAATTCTACCCAGCGAGGCTGATATGCCCATTACTGGTGAACCATTCCTAAACTCCTGGGGCTATTTTTCATTGCAAAGGCGGTGCCATCTGGAACATTTGCTGAGAGCAATGGAGGAGCCTCTGTATAGTTCAGAGTGCAGAGAACAGGACTGCCTGACTGCTGGTGTGCTCCTTCCTCCTGCTTCACTAAGCTCAGGCTACATTTTACCAAGAAACCACTTTTGTGTGATTTTATAACATTTCTCTGGAATAAAGGAATTTTACCTTAAGTGATTCCCTCTAGCTATCTAGTCCACATTCATAAACAAAGATGAAACCAACATTTCTCCTAAACTAACTTTCACAGTCTTTCCCTTTTATAAAATCCCTCAAGAGATAAGCCTAAAGCTTTTACAGTACAATGATTTGCTGCCATTCAGATTTAGCTGCATTAAATCTTGTATTAGTGATAAGTGGTATCTTTGAAAGTAAAATTGCATGTGCTAAGAAACTGATAGTGAAATATATGCTTTATGCAATCCCAAACTCACCAACATCAGCACTATAAAGGCAAGGAGAAGGGAGAAGATAAAATGCTACCATCTGACGAAAACAAAATTGAGATCACAGAATTACAAAGCTGGTCAGTGACGGACGAGTACACGCTGCCTAGGCAGGGATCAATAAGCTGCCTAGGAAGAAAGAACTTAAAAAGCACCTGTTAAGTCATCAAACAAAATACGAATGAAATTCAAAGTTTCTGAATTCCCTCCTAATGTACTACAGACTACAACAAACCACCTCCTCCTTCACTCTACTCTATTAACCTAAATAGGTCTGTGTATCTAAGATACCATTATCCAATGAAAAAGTCAGAATTCTAGCTTCTCTTTCAGCTGAAGGAACCATAAAACTCTTTCTTCACTTTCACAGGAAGTACTCACACTAAAACCTTTATTAAGCTTAAGTAATGTTTGCCCGTACTCAGTATGGTCAGAAGTGTCAGGCTACCACACTTTGGAGCAGTTCAGCCTTCTCCCCTCATTCTGCAACTGGTTCCTAACCAGCCTGAGATGTCCATTTGGAGAGCAATTGTATGTTCTGACTGGGACAGGACAACAGGCTGCACAGCAGGTGACTGCGCTGGTGCTGTGACACTCACTGGCAGAGTATCTGGGCAGTTCTGTAAGAGGAATCTAGCAGGACCTGCTTCCCGTGTTTCTACTATTTTAGCCTACTAGATAGGAAGAAGGAGAGGCCATGTGATAACTTTGTGCAAAGTATGCTAATAGATAATCAATATGCTGGAAAACTTATGACAGGGTTGACAATGACAGCCAACTGGCTAGCACAATGAGGTCCAACAGAACTTTCTTTGATGACGGAAATGTTCTTTATCTTGCTGTCCACTACGGCAGTCTTTAGGTCTTAAAAAGCAGCTGAAATTACGGCTAGTGTGCTGAGAAACGGCATTTTTAATTTTATGTAATTTTAGTTCACTTGAATATAACAACCGCACGTGGTTCGCAGCTATGGTAATGGTCAGTATAGGTCTCAAATGCTCAACAGGCTGACTGACCACAGCAGTCTTCTGGATGCGAAAAGCTCAGGAGCCTCATGCCTTTACTTTCCCCCAGGAATTAAGGGGGAAGGACGTCTAATTAACACTCCTTTACTGCTTTAGTAATTAAAAGGCACTTCCTACTCATACTCTCTCTCATCTAAATGTGGACTTCATAAAACAGAACGTGAGAAATGTAAAAGCAGTGGAGTTGCTGTTTTCTTACTTCAATGAGAACTTAACAGGTAAATAAGTATTTTGACTGTTTTTTCCTTAGTTTTACATCTCCCCTTACATTGCAGGCAGCTCTGGTAGCATAGTGCCTAAGGCACCTGACTGCTAACCAGAAGACTGGCGGTTCAAACCCACCAGCCACTCCTCGCAAGGAAGATGGGGCAATCTACTTCCGTAGTGATACTGCCTCGGAAACCCAAAGAGGGGTCACTGTGAGTAGGGTCCAACTCAACGGCACATTAACAACCACCATCACCTACACTGCAATACAGACTTTAGACCAAATACCTACAACAAAAAATTGTTTAAATTGCTTACAGGTTTTTATTTATTTGTTTCCTTCTCAAGTCACTGCAAGACCTTTGATGTGATTTTGCTCTGAGGCCTGAAAAGATAAAAAAAAAACAAAAAACCTCTAAACAAAATCCCGAGTGCTCAGACTAAAGAAGATTCCTTCCAAGAGCAACTGCATACGTCAGAGAGAACACAGTGGAACTGCCCTTTATGACCGCAGTCCTGAGCATGCTCAAAAAGTTTTAGCCTAGTTTGATATTCATCTCATCTTTATTCCTAAAAATCACCCACACTAGCATCCTTCATAAATACTGGCTGTAAACAAATGCTAATGCCTCACATGCTGCATGCTGCAGCTTTAAATGGCAGTCCATTGTAAAGATGTGTCATCTAGGGACATTAGCTCCCTGAACATTACACACCAAGGCTACAGCAGAAACAAACTATATTGAGGATCAACTGGTGTTCTTTCTGAAGTTCCTGTTGTTGTTATTTGCCATCAAGTCGGACCCAACTCATAGCGACCCCCTCCTTGGGTTTCCGAGGCAGTATCACTACGGAAGTAGATTGCCCCATCTTCCTTTCGAGAAGTTCCTAGAGACTGTTTAATATTCTTGAATCTGTTTAAATAACATAAAATGGTGGTTTTAATGAAAGAGATTTGTCAAATCCTAAGCAATGGGTGTTAATTTCAGTTCTAGAGTTTTGTTTTTTTTTTCTTTTTAAAATAAACTGGATGGTTTCATGGACAAAGTGGACCATAACAGTAAACTCAAAGTAGATCTTAAGACAGATGCCATACTTTCCCTAATAATTTCAACAGCAGGACACTTGAAAAAGGCTGCCATTGTATTTTTTTTGTGTACATGACCTGAATGACAAGGAGCTCTGGGGTTCAGTGGTTAAGGCATTTATTTGGCTGTTAACCAAAAGATCAGTGGTTCAAACCTACGAGCTGCTCTGTGTTAGAAAGATGAGGTAGCCTGCTTCTATAAAGATTTACAGCTATGGAAACCCAATCGGGATCACTATGAGTTGGAATCAACTTGATGGCAGTGAATTTGGTTTGGTTTTTGTTTGGCCTGAATGACCGTAAAACCAATGAATGAATTGAGTTTGGCTGCAGGGTTCTACACCAGACACTGCCCACTGTCAACTATTTACCAACAATTTGCATGAACTCACAGAAATACGAAAAAGGCAGCCAGCATGCTTCTGGATACATTTAAATTCCATGGAATACAATGGAATTTAAATGTAAAGTCCTAAATTAAAGGCTCAAAAAAATCAGTACCACCAGCAGTAGCCAAGAAGTCAAGGATTTAGAGCAATTCATGTAAAAAAAAAAAAAAATGTAGAAGCAGGCTCAATACATGCCAACAGTGATGTGGTCCCTCAAAAAGCTAATTATGTTTACAAATTTTAAGCTGCCAAGAAAGCTACTATTCTTTACTAAAGTTTGTGCTGCAGATGTTTCGGGGTACTGCATTCTTAGGATTAACATACTCAAGATGTGTGAAGGCGCTCCCCCACCCCCATAGTAAGAGTCAGGAGACTAGTCATACACTTAGAAGGAGAAGGAAGAGGGACTGCTGTCTCCAAATGTCTGAAGGACTGACGTGTGGATGGAATAGACTTATTTTGTGTAGTTTCTGTAGACAGTAAGAGAAGCAAGAGAAGCAAATTTGAGTTCAGTGCTAGGGAGAACTTGTCAAAGACCAGAATTGTTCCCAATGGACTGGTTCACCTGGCGAGGCAGTAAGCACATCAGGGAAGGGGCAGGTTGATGACCCAGGAGGTTTCTACCAGAGCAAGAATTAAATGACTCCCTCTTCCCACTCTGCCCCCACACTGGTCAAAAGACTTTCACAGGCAAGACCACCCACCTACCTAAATCTCACACTTTCCCATTCTCTCAGTCAAGGCATTACATCAGAATGCAAATTAGTGAGAAAAGTTAGGCCAAGGATTACTAACCTATTTCGTAAGTAAATAACCTAGAAATTTCAATGCTTTAACAAAAGTTGTGGTTAGATGCCACTGAGTCAATTCTGACTCACAGTGATGCCACAGCACAGAGCAGAACTGTCCCATAGAGTTTTCTAGGCTATAATCTTTACAGGAGCAGATCACCAGGTCTTTCTCCATGGAGTGGCTGGGCGGGCTCCAACCACCAAGCCTGCTGTTAGCAGCTGGATGCTTAACCATCACTGCAGCACCAAGGCTCCCCTAACAAAAGTCGGAGATACTAATAACTAATAATAAAACAAACTATGACAGCTGAACCGCTAACCCACTGGGATCCAGATACACTGTTCAGATTCTATACATTCTACTAGCTTTCCTACACCATTTTCCTAACCAATAGTCTTAATTTTGGCCAGTTAATAGACTTCAAACTGAAAATGATTAAACGTAACAGAGATTCATGTTTTTAAAACTTCCTCAAATTAATGAGTCTTTTACCTCTTCTTCACAAAGGTTACATACAAGCAAGAAGCCTATGTAGGAAGTCCTTAAACTGCACAAGCCAGCACCTGGTGAAATGATCTAATTCTGCTCCCAAATCAGGGATTGAGAGGTGTGGAAGGTGGAAGTAGGACTTACCTTTAGTCGCAGACACCCATTCCTCCCCCTTATTTCACGCTTCCTGAAAACTATCACTAAGCCACACTGCAGTGTTCAAACAAATGCCTAACAATTTGAGTCCCCTAATTCTATCCTAGTCACAAGATCACAGATACCAAGACCTCATTACCCAACTATTCAAACTCGTCATAAAAAGTATTCTCAGAACCTTCCATAAAGTGTACTTTAAGGAGGAAGCTACCAGTGGGTCTCCAGATCCCTGATGCCAGACCTACAGATTAGTCGAAAATAGCAGTGGTACCTTCGTCAAAGCCATCCCTTTTAGCCTGAAAACTACATTCGATATCATTTGCTCTAAAAGCTTTACCTTTCTGAACATGGATGATGTCTGGGAAGTTGGCCAGATGTCCCTGGTACAGCGCTAACAGGTCCATGACCGGGTCCAGGTCCTGCCTGGGCTGGTCGGCAAAGAGCTCGCCAATAGCATCGTAGGCATCTCCGGTGAAGGCGATGGCCTGGTTCAGGCCGGCCGAGAAGGCCTGCTGGTCCAGCTCGAAAGCCTGGCTGAGGCCACGAAAAGACTGGCCCACCTTCTGATACTCCTTCTTGAAGCCGGTCACCTGTTTGCGTGCAAACTCGTTGGCTGTGTGGTTGAGCTGCAGTGCGCTGTCGTCCATCTTCTTGGTGAAGCTCTTGAAGCCGTCGATCTTGCTCTCTACTTCCTGCAGGTCAAGGGCGGCGGCGGGCGGTGTGCTCAGAGTCAGGAAGAAGTTGGCGCCCACCATCTCATCCTTCTCGGCCTTCCTCTTACCCTGTTTCCAGGCCTTCTCGTCGGTGCTGCTGGGACATGTCAGGAAGTGCTGGAAGACATCGCACTGCGCCAGCACTGGGTGGCTGGCCATGTGATTCATCCACCAGATGAGGCCTTTCCGGCGCTTGGAAATGAAGTCCTCCTCGAAGCGGCCAGTGGCCTGCTTCTCAGGCAGGTGGGGCACGGAGATGACTGGAAACTTCTCAGCCAGGCGCGCATACAGCCAGTCGAAGTGCTTATAGCGTCGGTGCACCGGCACCTGTGTGTGCGTGGGCACCAACTTGTAGGATATGTAACTCTTCATGCCCTTGAACTTGGTCTGTTTGGTGGGGTCGTCGATGGTGCACTGGAAGGGGTACGGGTTCTCCTGCCACTCAGGACCGTAGGGCCCGAGAACGACGCACAGCTTGTCCCCGTCTTTGACGAAACCTGACGCCTCGCCTAGCACAAAAGCCTCCCCACCCGACTTGACGAAAGTGGAAAATCGGTTGAGGTTGCGGCTCACGGTGGCTGAGCTCTTGGCCCCTGACGGGTGGTGCTGCAAATGGTGCGGAGGCGCCGAACTGCCGCGGGAACCCAGCGACAGATCCGAGCGCGTCGATAGGCGGTAGCGACCCGCGGCCCCGACGCCCCCAGACGACGAGCCATCGAGGTCCGGATACGCACCGCTGCCCAGCGCGCCTGGCTCGTCAGCCACAGTAGAGCTGTCGTCCCACTCATCGTCCCAGTCATCGTCGCTGCCCTGGCTTGCCTGATAGCCGCCGCCGCCACCGTAGAGTTGCTGAGGCGACGGCTGCAGGGCGCCCCCACCGTACGGGAAGCCCGCGCCAGGCGGCTGGAAGGTGCTCGGCGGCGGCGTCTGCTGTGCTTGCAGCAGCGGCTGAAAGGCGTCAGGCGGAGGCTTAAAGGAGGCGGGCGGCGCGGCAGGCAGGGGCTCGAAACCGCCGGGCGGCACGTTGGCGTAGCGGGCTGGGACGCCCGGGCCGCCGTCGCCTGCCGGGCCGGGCTCTGGGGCGCGAATCACCTGTACGTACGAGGCGGGGAAGAGACCGCGATCTCCGCGGCTGTTGATACCCTCAAGCCAGCCCTCGATGTCCTGCTCGCTGCACAGGCTCAGCACCTCGTGCTCCCGCAGCGAGATCTCGCCTGGGTTCTCCGACCTGAAGTCGTACAGCGCCCGAGCCCGCAACGCCATGGTCCCGGCGCCCTAGCGAGCAGCCCCTCACTCCCGCCGCCCCGAGCCCGGGGCCCGCCCCAGGAGCCCTCGGTATTTCCCGCGCCTTAGCGCGCAGACGGGAGCCCGGAAGGCAGCGAGCAGCCCGGTATTGCGGCCCGCCGGTCGCGCCCTCAGTGCCGCTCGGCTCGCAGCTCCGAGTGCCGCGCTGGGCCGCCACCGCGGCCGGGGGCGGAGCCCGCGGCCTCCCACGTCCTCAGATGCGCTAATCCACGACCGAGAGCCGCGTGCCAGGCAAGAGCAAGCGATGGTCGAGCCGTGCCGCCCACCGCCTGGCCCAGTTCTGTGGCCGCCGCTGCCCCCTTGTGACCGCTGCTGTGCAGGATAGGGTTTTCAAGGCTGTAAATCTTTATAAAAGCAGACTGACTCATCTTTCTCCTGTGCATTCCTGTGAAGACACCTGTAATTGGAGTTCTGCATTCATACGTCATTAATTTCAGCCTTCTCTCTGATTCTTTTCAAGCTAACATGAGAAATAGGCCAGAAGAGTAAACAGTTATTTTTAGGGCTGTGGTAACTTAAGCATCCTGCACAAAACCACCAACTTACTCTACCTGAAATCCTTCCACTGTTTATCCCTAACACAGAACCTTAATTCAATTCAGTGTCAAATTCTGAATTATAACATACTCAGCTGAAAATTCTGATTTATGACTATTTTCAAACAAGTAACAGGAATCACTGAATCCCAATGTTGACATTTTATGTGATCGCAGATGTGAAGTCAACACTAGCGAAACACCTGGAACATTATTTCACTTGTTAACTCATGAGAATCTAACAGATTATCTATGATAAATAAATTTTGTTTCATCCCTACTATTCATTTGGTGGAAGGGGCCCTAATGACACAGTGGCTAAGTGCTCAGCTGCTGACCAAAAGGTCAGCTGTGTGAACCTACCAGCCACTCCACAGGAGAAGGATGTGGCAGTCGGCTTCCATAGATATTACAGCCTGGGAAATCCTATGGGGTAGTTCTACTCTGTCCTGGAAGTTGGAGTTGATTAGACAACAATGGGTAATTCGTTTGGTAAAGAGCCCTGGTGGTATACCAGTTAGGTGCTCAGCTGCTAGCTGAGAGATTGGTGGTTCAAACTCACCCAGCTGCTCCACCGGACAAAGACCTGGCAATCTGCTCCCATATAGACTAAACCCAAAAAAAAACACACACACACACAACTCACTGCCGTGGAGTCAGAGCCAACTCACAGCGACCCTTCTTTGGGTTCCTGAGGTGGTATCTCTATGGCAGTAGATTGCCCAGTGTTCTTTCCAAGGAGTGGCTGATGGGTTTGAACCTCCAGCCTTCTGGTTAGCAGTCATGTGCCTTAGGCTCTATGCCACTAGAGCCTGGAAAACCCTATGTGGCAGTTCTACTCTAACACCTGGGGTCACTATGAGTTGTAAATTGATTTAATGGCATCTCATAACAACATTCCTTTGGCATTCCTTTTTAGGTTAAAGTGTTAATTGTAGTAACATAAAACTTGCAGTGTTTCAGGCTTTGAAATGAGAGATTTAAAGCCTACTGCAGGTGTGAGAATTCACGGAGTTTGAGGTGATGCTTTCTACAGACTGGGTGGGCTGGTCTGAAGAGCAGAACTTGAGGAGCTGTTACTGATGTCTGAGGTAGTGTTCAGCACGGTGCAAAGATGCCTGTTACAATCATACTCAGCCTTGTGTGTTTGGAGAGGTGTCAGGCTTTAAGGAAGATGGTAGCAGGCTGGGCATGACTGGGCCCTGCAGCTCCAAGTAGCAGGAGAACCCTTTAGGGGCCTTGGCTATCTAGAAAATGTACTCAAGTATTTGAAAACTTTTAACTGTGCACTCATGGAAGTAGAGACAGCGGTACATTTTAAAAAGATTTCTCTAGCAAATGGAATATATTATTCGTGATTTAGTTTATATAGTTACCTTTATAACCATCAACTATTTCATTATTTATTAGTAAAGAAAAGTCCTCAGAGGACACCAAATGGCCACAGAAAACTGCATTTTCACACTTAGCAGTCTTCGGTGGCCTGGTCCCTGGCTGTCTTTCCAACTCTCTCTTCCACTAAGAGAGGCCACAATTAGTTTCTTTCCCATTCCTGAATCAAGCCAAGCACATTTCTGCCTCTGGTTTTAGCCTTGGCTGGTCTCTGTGCCTGGAATGCTCTTGCCTCTCTTCTGCCGTGGAGATACCAGAAGTCATGTGTTCAGACAATGGCATAAGAATATGGGGGGAGCCTGGGTCCCTGAAGCACCAACCCCCATCAGACTTTATAAGGAAAAAAAACGTTTGTTAGACTTAGCCACTGAGATTGCAGGGTTGGTTTGTTGAAGCACCTGGCATTGATTATCCTGATTAATACAGTCTTCCTCCCTGCCTGCCACTCCCCTTCCATCACCAAGCCTTGTTTTCCCTTATAGCACTAACATGAATAAGCATCTACATATTTAATATTATCTCCCATTAGAATGTAAAACCTTTTGAGGCCAGTGAGTTTGTTATAGGACCAAATGCGGGTCCCTGCCCGGTGTGCACAGTCAGGCCAAAACAATTTACACACGAGATTGAGAGGAGAGAAAATTATTTGTTGCCAAGCGGCAATGCAAGGAGTAGGGGTAGTTCAGTACCCAGATCTGACTCCTCGAGATGCCATCAAATACAGTTTCTGTAGGTTTCAGGAAAAGGAGTTATTCATATTCACAAAAGGTTGAGAAATTTGGAGCATGAATGTGAAATGGGTGACCATTGCTCCCGGAGGTGGATGAGTCACACTAGCTTCCTGTCATTAGCTGATAGGGGCTGGGGCAGAGGGGAGAGGGTCTGTGATTAACTTTTGTTCCTTTCTGCCCTATTGCACATGTCCCCAGGCCAGAGTTAATTTACAAGTTGTTTCTAAGACACTTCTAGTGTGTTTTTTACCTGCAGGAAAGAATGTTTTCCATTCAGTTCTTTAAGGAACTGAATACTCATCTGTCCCGTGAGGAAATAGTTGGGGATAATTTAGTTTACTTACCTATTCCCATCTGGGTACGAGGGTGGGGAAAATAGTTTTTACTTTACTCATTTTGAGTTTCTTCTGAGACTGAAGACACAGCAATGAAGGAAACAAACCTGATTGGCAGCCAGTAAATAGTCAATGAGTGAACGAGGGAATGCCCATTCTTTCTTCCCTCCAGTCAGCTGTTCTCAGTAGCTCTTACATGTCTATGTCTTTGTGCCTCTGCCCTTTGCTGCCCGTTGTAGCTAAATGTTTCTAAAGGCAACCAAATAACACATTTCTTTGACTCAACTACCCAACACACAACTTCAAATTTTCTGGATTGCTGGAAATTTTACCACTGGCTAAGTCGGTCAATATTTTTAAAAATAACACTATATTTATATTTTACTTGAAAACTACTCCGATAATGAATACCTACTTTCACCTGTGTGATTTGATTTCTTGCTATAATTTCAAGGACTTTTTTTCCCAGACAGAGCAGATATTATCCTCTCCATTGTTACAGATCTAGAACCAGAGGCTCAGAGGGGGTTGTCTGCTGAGGTCACATGGCTGGTGACTGATCCAGTGGCTACTGGCTATCCTGAGAAGCCCATCACCCAACTTGTAGGGCTGCCACCTCAGAACTACTATGACTGTTATAGATAGAGCACTGGCCACTTGCTGGAAGGTTTATTTTGTTGTTTACTGCCACGCAGTTGGCCCCCAGCTGATGGCAACAGCACCCATGATGAGATGAAATGCTGCCTGTCCTGTACTATTCCCATGACCAGGAGCAGTTCTAACCGTTGTGATCCACAGGGTTTTCCTGGCTGATTTTCAGAAGTAGATGCCCAGGCCTTTCTTCCTAGAAGCTTTATTTATTTTAAAAAAAAAAAGTTACCATTGAGTTGATTCTGACTCACGGTGATGGCATATGTAACAGTAAAATGCACTCCATAGGGTTTTCAGTGGTTGTGACCTTTCAGAAATAGATCTTCAGTCTTTTCTTCCCAGGTACCTCTGGGTGGGTTCAAACTGCCAACCTTTTGGTTACTAGCTGAGTACTTAACCATCTATACCGCCCAGGTGACCAGCAGAAGCTTTATAGCTGAAGTCTAATAGGCCTGGATTCAAGAACAGACTGTGTCTAAAGGGAGGGCAACTTACTGTGTCTCTGCCTGCTTTGGGTTTCACCTGGAGTATAGGTTTGATGGGGGCTGAAACTTTTGTCTGCTTTATTAACTGTTATATCCCCAACGTATTAAATCCAATAAATACGTGTTGAATGAAAGAAGGAGTGAACAACTTTTCTAAACCTTAGTTTTCTTTGTCTACAAAATGGAAATAAAAAATCCACATCATAGTGCCATAGCAGGATTTAATGAACCAATACATTTGTGTGGTGTTTTGTTCTTAGTTGCTGTGGAGCACATTCAGACTCATGGCGCGTCTGTGTGTGTAAAGCAGATCTGCTCCATAGAGTTTTAAAGGCTGTGACCTTTCCAAAGCAGATCAAGAGGCCTGTCTTCCAAGGTGCCTGTGGGTGGATTCGAACTGCCAATCTTTCAGCGAATAGCCAAGCGTATAATTGCTTTTACCACCCAGAGACGCCTTTACTTTCCCTCATTTCTAATGATGGTGGCCATCCCAGGAGAGGCTGTGCCCACGTAGGGGACCATAAACTTGTCTGCAGTTTCATCTTCAAATACAAATCCCTTACCTGTCTAGACAGCCTGAAAGGCCTTGACCACTTGTTGCAGAAAATCCAAGTCAGACATGAGCCACCTGGGACTCTCTGCCAGCCAGACCTCAGGCTTCCAGTTATAAATTCTGTGTGTCCCTTGCTCCACGGGCCCAGGAAACTAAAGCCAAATGTCGACTTAGAGAAGACCAAATCTGACAACCAGAGTCAACCAGAAGTCACCAGCCCAGTCATTTCTAACCCATAAGCCACCAGCCCAGTCTAAACCCTCTGTCATTGAGTCAATTCTGACTCATAGAAACTCTATAGCACTTCCAAAGCTGTAAATCTTTAGGGAAGTAGACTGCATCATCTTTCTACCACTGAGCAGCTGCTGGGTTCTAACCACCAACCTTTTGGTTAGCAGGCCAGTGCCTTAGCCACAGTGCCACCAGAGATCCTAGAACCAAAACCAAACTCACTGCCATCAAGTCGATTCCTACTCATAGCAACCCCTTTTGGGTTTCTGAGGTGGTAAATCTTTACAGAAGTAGATTGCCCTGTCTTCCTTCTGTGGAGAGCCTGGTGGGTTTGAACCACGTATGGGAGCTCTGGTGGCATAGTGCCTAAGGCATTTGACTGCTAACCTGAAGGTGGTGGTTCAAACCTATTCCTCAGAAAGAAGACTGGGTAATCTACTCCATAGAGATACCACCTCAGAAACCCAAGGAGGGGCCGCTATAAGTCGGAATTGAGTCGATGGCAGTGAGTTTGGTTTTTGGTGATGGGGCCTCCATGAATCAGAGTCAGTTTGATGCCAATTGGTTTAGTTTTGCTTCCTTAAAATGACATTTATCTCTCACATTTAAGCATCTGTCACTTATATTTAAATAATAGATCTGCTCTGTGCCCATTCTTGTAAATTAGGTTACTGGATTAGTATACAGTTTCACTCCTGCAAAAATTATTTTGCAAATGGCAATACACTCCTTGAAAACTCTGTTGTTTAGATTACTATGGTGTTCTGCTCAGCCTACTAGGTATGTATTCACTTCTCTCCCCAGTTACTGTTTCACTTTAGAAACATAAATTACTTAATACTTGATAAGAGTCTTAGAGGAGTTGTCAATATGTTGTGAAAGTCAGTATCTAGTAAATTTTCATTTAGGTTTTGTTTGGTTGTTGATTCTTTTAGATTTGCTGGTTCATTTGTTGTTGTTGTTATGTGCCATCGAGTCAAACCCGACTCATAGCGACCCTTCCTTGGGTTTCTGAGGCAGTATCACTACGGAAGTAGGATTGCCCAACCTTCCTTCCGAGGAGTGGCTGGTGGGTTTGAACCGCCAGCCGTCTGTTTAGCAGGCAAGTGTCTTAGCCACTATGCTACCAGAGCTCCCGCTGGTTGATTTATTTCTCCAGATTTCAGATTTTCCTGCAGCTTCTGACCTCCAGGCAAAAGCGGTAGGTGGAGCTCTGACATGTAAATGAGATAATGGCCTCATTCAAAATCATCCATTGTTATCTGTTCTTGAGCTTTCATTCCTTTCTGAGTATAAGTATGTCCCCAGGCCCTCCCTTCCATTCAGTTGAGTTCACACTTTAGCAGTAAATGGTTCAGGGTATAACCATAGGGTTTTCAGTGGCTATAGTTTTCCAGAAGTAGATCACCAGGAATTTATTCCCAGGTGCCTCTGGGTACACTAGAACCACCAACCTTTCTGTTAATAGCTGAGTGCTTAACCATTTGCTCTATGGAGGGACTTGATTTTGAGGAATAAATCACCAATTCAAATGCCTGCATCAGACAGGCAAGTGATGTAAATGGGCCTTTGGAGGGACAGGTGATGGTAGGGAGTGGTAGGCTTGTGGTGAACTGAGAAGACTTACCCTATCTAAAAGGGATACTGGAACTTAGCCCTTTAGCCCCTTGGTGGCATGCAGGAATACTGGCCCCGTATTGCCATATGGCTCAATTTTTCTTGAAAAGTCAGAAATCCTTATTTTTAGTTGAAGTATCTTGATTTTTTTAAAACAAAAAAAACATTGTGTGGGCCAAATAACAGGAGTTTAAGGGGAAGATTTGATCTCCTAGCCTCCAGTTTGCCACATGGGTTTTGAACATCCATGATGTCTCTTACTTGCCTTGCTCGTGGCTGGGGAACGGACACCTGAGCCCTGTGAGGCAGTGCTGTGTTGCATATCCGCTATTTCTCCTGGGAATGTGTGAACATCTTCCAGGAGGCCAGCTGTGGCACAGGAGACATGAGAAGGAAGGCACCTACTTCCAACAGAGGTAGGATAATGGGTTTTTCTCCAGGGCAGCAGTGGATAAATCCCTCTGTTCTCTTTGTAAAGAATTTTTGTGCCTCCTGTAGGAAGACTGGGCAATCTACTTCTGTAAAGATTTACCACCTTAGAAACCCAAAGGGGATCGCTACAAATCAGAATCAACTCAAAGGCAGTGAGTTGTTATTTATTTATTTATTTATTTTGTCATAATAGGAAAAGGTGGGCTGCTGGTGACTGAGCAGACATTTTCTCTGCTCGGGTTCTATACATATTGGCCGAACAGAGAAATCATGTTTATGAAAATCCTAAGGAGCAATGGAGGGATGGATCAGATGACCTGTCAATAGCATAGATGGCACTGACGTCAACCACTTCACATAAAGATCTGCATATTCACTAAAAAAAGCCACTGTCACAGTTTTCCAACCTGACTCAGAAATAGAATTAGAGAAGAAATTATAAATGGGGAAACAGCATATGCTATTCACTTCATTAGCAGCTTTGGTAGCATAGTGCCTAAAACACTTGCCTGCTAACCAAAAGGCTGGGGTTCAAACCCACCAGCCACTCCTGGGAAGGAAAGTTGGGCAATCTACTTCCATAGTGATACCACCTCGGAAACCCAAGGAGGGGTCACTATGAGTGGGGTCTGACTAATTGGCACATAACAACAACAACAATATTCACTTCATTACACACCCACACACGTGAAAAGCTGCTTTCATGTCAGATAAATTTTTTTTTTTTTTTTTTTTTAAAGGCAGATTCAGGTAAATCAAAACCTTTTAAGTGAAGGTAGATAACTTTCTTTCTGGAAATTTTATTGTGAATAAATTCATTTGTGAATGAATTCTTTAATGAAGAATCTTTTTGACATTGAAATAAATGCATAAACAGTCTTTATAAACTCCTATTTCTATATATAATAAACTCAGGTTTCTAAATAAAATAATACCTTGGTGGATACCAAGGAGGAGATCAGTCTCATAGCTAAAAAACCACCCAGAGAAACTATAAACTGGCAATGTTTTTTTCTTGAAAACAACTTTGTCCCGGGCAACATCCTGCCTAGATGAAAGAAGGGAAGGTAGGTAGGGGCTGACAATACTGTGCCATTTGGGCGCCCAGGAGGGTGATGTATCTGCACTGTCTGGCAATGGCTGTGAAAGCTGAGCTCATTGGAGCCAGAGATTTTTCCCCAGTGAGATAATCAGGCTTGACTATCCCCAGCTGCCTCTCGGGAGACTCAGCTTTAAAGTTAAGTCAAATTAACATGAGAAGAAGATGAGGTATATAAGATTTCTGCCTAGCTAAAGGGAGATTTTCCCTTTAACGCAAATCTAAAGAAATTTTTCAGTGTTGTCTGTTTGTACTGCTTGTTGAAATCTGGACTCCCACAAAACATAAACCAAGTGTCTGCTATGAGGAGTGAAGTATGTGTAGTTTGACCCAAAGCTTTCTAAGTGCACATACTCAGAGGAACTGCTGGCTGGAGAGAGGAGTGAGAAGGCCAGTTGGGGAGCAGTATTAGCTTTCATTCCATCTTCAAATGTGTTTAATGAGAATCTATTATATAAAAGGAAGAGACTCTCCATCTTTGGCTCAGATTGGTCCATAAATTCTTTCCTGATTTTCAGGGGCAGGGGTGGAGGGTACCGGGAGGAGGTGAGGAGCTTGCAATAATATTAATCGTAAGAGTTCAATGATTAGACTGAAAGACTTTTTCCAGAACAGTTCTGTTTTTTGTTTTTGTTTTCTTCTTCTTCTATTCAGAGGCTTTTAAGAATTGACCATACTTAGTTCATCAATGGGAGCTCTGGTAGCATAGTGCCTAAGGCACTTGACTGCTAACCAGAAGGCTGGCAGTTCAAACCCACCAGCCACTCCTTGGAAGGAAGGTTGGGCAATTTACTTCCATAGTGATACCACCTCAGCAACCCAAGGAGGGGTCACTATGAGTCGGGTCCAACTTGATGGCACATAACAACAACAACAACAATTCATCAACAATTTAATTGATGAATGAAATATTTCATGAGCCCAATGCCATTGAGCTGATTTCAACTCATTGTGATCCTTTAGGACAGAGTAGAACTGCCCCCGTAAAGTTTCCAAGGCTGTCAATCTTTATGGAAGCATACTGTCTCATCTTTCTCCTGGAGAGCTGCAAATGGATTAGAATCCCCAAAACTTTTGGTTAGCAGCCAAATGCTCTAACCACTATGACACCAGAGCTCCCTAGAACGCCCACAGTGTGCCAATATTAGAGACAAATCATTGATACCTACAGTCTCAGGACGGGGGTAGAGAAAATCAGACAGAAATAGAGACAAACCGATAATTTGTCATTTTAATACAATATATTAGCAATATGTGCATTCTCATAAATATGTACATACACACATATATGTACATGTATGTGTGTTTATAAGGAGCTCTGGTGGTGTAGTGCTTAAGGCATTTTGACTGCTAACCAGAAAGCTGGCAGTTCAAATCCTCCTTGGAAGGAAGACTGGGCAATCTATTTCTATAGAGATACCACCTCAGAAATTCAAGGAGGGGTCACTATGTGTTGGATACAACTCGATGGCAGTGAGTTTTTTTGTTTGAGTATATATATATATATATGCTACTCATATGTCCATTTATGATAGCTTGTGTGATGCTAGAAGCTATGCAATTGGTATTTCAAATACCACCAGGATCACCCATCCATGGTCAACAAGTTTAGTGGAGATTCCAGACTCACACTAGGGAGGAAGGCCTGGTGATGTACTTCCAAGAATTACCCAGTGAAAACTCTGTAGATCACAACAGAATATTGTCTCATATAGTTCTGGAACATGAGCCCCCAGGTTGGAATGCACTCAGAATGCACAGTGGCTGCAACAATGGACTTGAGTATACCAATGTATGAAATGTAGGAAGTATGAATCCAGGAAAATCAGAAGTTGTGAAAAATGAAATGTAAAGCATAGAGATCAATATCCCAGGTATTAATGAGCTGAAGTGGACTGGTATTGGCCATTTTGAATCAAATAATCATATGGTCTACTATAATGGGAATGACAGAATGAAGAGGCATGATGTTGCATTCATTATCAAAAGAACATTTCAGGGTCTATCCTGAAGTACAGTGCAGTCAGTGATAGGATATTATTCATATACCTACAAGGAGGACTAGTTAATTCTACTATTATGCAAATTTATGCACCAACCACTAATGCCAAAGATGAATACAATGAAGATTCTTACCAACTTCAGCCAGTCTGAAATTGGCCAACCATGCATTCAAGATGTAGTAATAATTACTGGTGATTAGAATGCAAAAGTTGAAAACAAAGAGGAAGCATTAGGAGTTGGAAAATAAGATTTTGGTGATAGAAATGATTCCAGAGATCATGTGATAGAATTTTGCAAGACCAATGACTTATTCATTGGAAATACCTTTTTTCAGCAACATGAATGATGGCTATACATGTGGGCATCACCAGGTGCAATACACAGGAATCAAATCAACTACATCTGTGGAAAGAGTTAACGGAGAAGTTCAATATCATCAGTCAGAACAAGGCCAGGAGCTGACTGTGGAACAGACCATCAGTTGCTCATATGCAAGTTCAAGTTGAAGTGGAAGAAAATTAAAACAAATCCATGAGAGCCAAAATACTACCCCGATGATATCCCATCTGAATTTAGAGAGCATCTGAAGAATAGATTTGATCCACTGATCATCAATGAATGAAGACAAGACGAGTTGTCAGATGGTGTCAAGAAATTGATACATGAAGATAGCAAAAAGCTATTAAGAAGACAGGAAAAGGGGAGAGATCTGGCAAGATGGTGGACTAGGCAGAAAGAATGCACAGACCCTCTTCAACAAAGAAAAGGGAAACCAATTAACACAGACACAGAAGATAGTCCTGGACCCCTGAGCCTTGAAGGGAAGGATATAGA
>NW_006921883.1:4046034-4063606 GCF_000298275.1 Orycteropus afer afer | reverse complement strand
TGAATTTGCTCTGTAAATCTTCACCCAAATCACGTTAAAAAAAAAAAAAAACAGGAAAAGAAGACCAAAATGGATGTCAAAAGAGATTCTGAAACTTGCTATTGAAAGTAAAGTAGCTAAAGCGAATGGAAGAAATGATGAAGTAAAAGAAATTTCAAAGGACAGCTCAAGGAGACAAAATAAAGTGTTATAATGAAATGTGCAAAGACCTGGAATTAGAAAACCAAAAGGGAAGAACAAGCTCAGCATTACTCAAGCTGAAAAAACTGAAGAAAAAATTCAAGCCATGAGTTGCAATATTAAAGGATTTGATGGGCAAAATATTGAATGAAGCAAGAAGCATCAAAACAGTAAGAAAGGAATACACAGGATTACTGTACCAAGAAGAACTGGTTTATGTTCAGACGTTTCAGGAGGTAGCATATGATCAAGAACCAATGATATTGAAGGAAGAAAGCCAAGTTTCACTGAAGAAATTGGTGAAAAACAAGGCTCCAAGAAATGATGAATACCAATTGAAATGTTTGAACAAACAGATGCAGTGCTGGAAGCACTCACTCATCTGTGCCAAAGAAAATTGGAAGACAGCTACCTAGCCAACTGACTAGAAGAGATCCATATTTCTGTCCATTCCAAAGAAAGCTGATCCATTAGAATGTGGAAATGATTGAACAATATCATTAATATCACATGCAAGTAAAATTTTGCTGAAAATAATTAAAAATGGTTTCAGCAGTGCATTGACCAAGAACTGCAAAAAATTCAAGCCAGATTCAGAAGAGGACATGAAATGAGGGATATCATTGCCGATGTCAGATGGGTCTTGGCTGAAATCAAAGAATATCAGAAAGATGTTTACCTGTGTTTTATCAACTATGTATGCAAGGGCATATAACTGTGTGGATAATAATAAATTTTAGATAATTTTGTGCCAAATGAGAATTCCAGAACACTTAATTTTGCTCATGAAGAAATTGTCCATAGACAGTAAGAGGCAGTCATTCAAAAAGAACAAGGGGATACTGTATAGTTTAAAATCAAGAAAGGTGTGTGTTGGGGTTGTATGCTTTCACTGTACTTATTCAATCTGTATGCTGAGCAAATAATCTGAAAAGCTGGATTATATGAAGAAGAACATGGCATCAGGATTGGAGGAAGACTCACTAACAATCTGTGATATGCAGATGATACAATTTAGCTTGCTGACAGTAAAGATGATTTGAAGCACTTCTGATGAATAAGAAAGACTCCAGACTTCAGTATGGATTACACCTCAACATAAAGAAAACAGAAATCTTCACAACTGGACCAATAAGCATAAATGAAGAAAAGTTTGAAGTTGTCAAGGACTTCATTTTACTTGGATCCACAGTCAATAACCGTGGAAGAAATCAGACATTGTATGGCACTGGGGAAATGTGCTGCAAAAGACCTCTTTAGAGTGTTAAGAAGCAAAGATGACACTTTGAAGACAAAGGTGTACCTGACCCAAGCCATGGTATTTTCAATTGCCTCATGCATGTGAAAGCTGGACAGTGAAGAGGGAAGATCAAAGAAGAATTGATGCATTTGAATCATGGTGTTGGTGAAGAATATTAAATATTTCGTGGACAGTTTGGGATGAAGTAAATCTGAAATGCTACTTAGAAGCAAGGATGGAGAGACTTTGCCTCTTGTACTTTGGTCATGTTGTCAGTAGCAACCAGTCCCTGGAGAAGGATATCTTGCTTGGTAAAGTAGATGGTCAGCAAAAAAGAGGAAGACCCTCAAGATGGATTGACCCAGTAGCCGCAGCAACGGGCTCAAACAGGGCAATGATTGTGAGAATGATACAGCCATTGTTTCATTCTGTTGTGCATGGGGACTCTATGAGTCAGAACTGACTTGATGGTACCTAACAATAACAACAACTATATATGTACATATATATACATGATTCTGACTCATAGTGAAACCCAGTAAAGTAAAAACTATTTCCCCCACCCTGGTACCCAGATGGGAATAGATAAGTAAACTAAATTACCCCCAACTATTTCCCCCACCCTGGTTAAGGCAGATAATTAGATAAGACACCCCCCATGGGAATAGATAAGTAAACTAAATTACCCCCAACTATTTCCCCACCCCAGGCAGATGAGTATTCAGTTCCTTAAAGAACTGAATGGAAGGAAAACATTCTTTCCTGCAGGTGATAGACTCCTTAAAAGTGTCTTAGAAACAACTTGTAAGTTAACTCTGGCCCTTGGACATGTGCAATAGGGCAGAAAGGAACAAAAGTTAATGAGGACCCTCTCCCCTCTGCCCCAGCCCCTATCAGCTGATGAGAGGAAGCTGGTGTGACTCATCCACCTCGGCTTAATTGTCACACATTTCATGTTGTTGCCCTAAATTCCTCAACCTTGTGAATATGCACAACCCCCTCTCCTGAGACCTACAAAAACTGTATTTCCGATGACATCTCCAGGAGGCAGATCTGGGTACGAAGATACCCCTACTCCTTGCATTGCTGCTTTGCAATAAACAATTTTCTCTCCTCTCAATCTCGGTGTGTAAACTGTTTTGGCCTGACTGTGCACTGGGTAGGGACCTGCGTTTAGTCCTATAACAATAGCAACCCCATCAGGTTTCCAAGGCTTTAAATCTTCTACTGACGTAGATTGCTTCATCTTCCTCCTGTGGAATAGCTGGTGGATTCGAACTGCCTGTATTTTGGTTAGCAGCCCAATGTCTTAAACATAGCACCACCAGAGCTCCATATATACACATGTATGTGTGTATATGTACGTATATATATTATTATATACAATGCATCATATATATTATAATGTATTATACATATCTCTATAACTCATTATATATATAATGTGTTATTCTAAAGTGTTATAAAATACCAAGGGTAAATTTGTGTTAAAAATATGAAACATTATTACACTTAATATTTACCAAAAAGAGCTATTTTGATGATTGTTGTTACGTGCCATCTAGTCAATTCCAACTTATAGCAATCTTATGCCACAGAGTAGAACTGCCCTGTAGGGTTTCCTCGGCAGTAATTTTTACGGGAACAGATCACCAGGTCTTTTCTCCCATTGAGCTGCTAGTGGGTTCGAACCACCAACATTTTGTTTAGCAAACCAGCTCTAAACCATGCACCACCAAGGTTCCTTGTTTTGATTATCATTTTCAAATATAGAGGAGGAAATCAAGACTCAAAGAATACATCACTTTCCTAAAACCACAAAGTTAGTCAGTGAAGGCCCGGGATTAAACCCAAATCTGCCTGGTGTCAAGTCTTTGTTGCTGACCAGTGCACTGCACTTCCTCTCATATAGAGGACACAAAAGAGATCATAGGTGCTGCCTGTATGGTTTTTTTGTTTTTTTCCACATGATTCAAAATTCAATGGAATAAAAAAGTGTACCATGAAATGTCTGCTCCCATGCTGGCCACCCGCTGTATCCAACTCTCCACTATCCATGTCCAAATGCAAAACCTTTTATAAGTTTTGTATTATCATTCAAGAGTTTCAACACACAGGTATATATCCCTCCTGTACACAAAATGTAGCATAGTGTACACACTGTTTTGGAACTTTATTTTACAGATAACAGAGAGAAGAGGTGGTGTTGTTAGTTGCTGTTGAGTGGATTCCGACTCATAGCGCCCCATGTGTGCAGAGTAGAACTGCTCCTTAGGGGTTTAAAGCCTGCGATCTTTTGGAAACAGATTGCCAGGACTGTCTTCTGAGGCACTCCTCAGTGGGTTCAAACTGCCAACCTTTTGGGTAGTAGTCAAGTGCTTGACTGTTTGCACCACCCAGAAACTCCTTGCAACTTTATTTTATGGTTTAGTGATGTATCATAGAAATAGTTCTATGTCAGCATATAGTTTCTTCATTCTTTTTTTAAGCACTATCGTGTCATATTAGATGGATGCACCATAATTTATTTAAGTATCTCATTCCCCATTAAATGGCCATTTCTAAGTATTATTTTGACCTTGCTCCCTTTCTGAGTTCTGTTATTGCTTGAGTAGTTTTTCTGTTGATTCTTTTGGGTTTTCCTGAATTACAATATAATTTCCAATTTTATACCTCTAATTTCTTCTTCTTGTATCATTTTATTGGCTGTAACCTGAACTGAGTTTCTAAAGAAGTAAGAATTAGTCAAAGAGAGAATTGATGTTTTTTGTTGGGAGAACTTCAAGGACATGATGATGTAAAACACCATGATGGGTGCTAAAAAAATATAAGAAATAGGTAATATTACAGTGTAAAATGATACAAGGAGAGGTGTAGAAGGAGTTAAGGCAAAACTTCCGTAAAGAGATTAGATCGTGTGAAGATGAGAGGCATTTGAAATGAGAGAAATGAAAAGGTCAGGCAGTACTGAAATGGATTTACTTTTTCACTCTCTGAGACTAAAAGCAAGGAGCTCTGGTGGTTTAATGAGTTCTGGTGGCAGAGTGCCTAAGGCATTGACTACTAATTGGAAGGTTGGCAGTTCAAACCCACCAGCCACTCCGTGGAAGGAAGACTGGGCAATCTATCCGTAAAGATTTATCACCTCATAAACCCAAAGAGAGTCACTGTGAGTCAGAGTCGACTCAATAATGACAATTTTTTTTTTTTTTTTTTTGGTTTGGTGGTGTAGTGGTTAAGCCATTTGGCTGCTAATCAAAAGGTCAGTGGCTCAAATCTATCAGCTGCTCCGTGGAAGAAAGGTGTGTGCTTCTATAAAGATTTATAGCCTTAGAAACCCAATGGTGATTGCTATGAGCTAGAATCGACTCAATAGCAGTGAGTTTGGTTTTGGTTTGAGGCTAAAAGCTTCCTTTGGAGAACTATTGGAGCCAGGTAAAACATCACAAAGATAAACAATATTTAGAGGTAAAATTGGCCAACCTTAGTGATGCAAAGTCATGAAGGAGGGGGAGAAGATGTGAATAGATGAATGGTGTCCTTAAATGACATTGAGAATGCAGGCGGAGGAACAGGTTTTGTAACAAGGTAATCTTGAGGTACCTTTGCAACACTGCATTAGATATATAGCTAGATAGTTGGCTATAAAGTTTTAAGTCCAGGGACAGTGGGTTTGAAGGTCTAACTTTAAAAGCATTCAATTCATATAGGTGACAACAAGCTCCCCCTTTCTCAATTCCATATTTTCCCAATGGCTCTCCTAATTCTACACACTCTTCCTTATGTGTAGAGTTAGAAAAGCAATGAGCAGAGAAAAGAATCTTGGAGAAAACCAGTGTTCAAATGACAAATCAAAGAGATGTTGGAAAAAATCTTGAAAAACTTTGAAATAGGCAAAAACGGATTAACTGTCCTGTCTAGTGTCCCTTTCATCATTATCTCCACTTTTCATTGTTTTGGGGTTTTTCACAACTCTGTAAGTTGTAGGACATTGATAAGAATACAAGTGAAATGCAAATGAGTTGTGTTTAGTAGAATGCAACAGCTTACTGCCCTGTGGCTAGACCAGTTTTGAACCATCACCTGTCTGTCAGTTTGTTGTACAGTGGTGGCTGATGTGCTGCTGGGCTTCTGGAAGCTATGCTACCTGTTTTTCAAATAACCAACAGGGTCATCCATGGTGGACAGGTTTCAGTGGAACTTGCACACTAAGAAAAACTAGGAACAAAGACCTGGTGGTCTACTTCTAAAATTAGCCAACAAAAGCCCCATAAATCACAACAGAATATTATTTGATTTAGTGCTGGACGATGACTCCCTCGGTTGGAAGGCAACAATGGACTCAAGCATGCTGGCATTCATGAGAATGGTGGGGGACTGGACAGCTTTTTGTTCTGTTGTACATGGGATCAGCATGAGTCAGAGCCAACTTGATAGCAACTGGTGAGCCAACTTGATAGCAACTGGTGGCGTAGTGCCTAAGGCATTTGACTGCTAACCGGAAGCCACTCCTCAGAAGGAAGACTGGGCAATCTACTTCCATAGATACACTGCCTCAGAAACCCAAGGAGGGGTCCCTATGAGTCGGATTCGACTCATGGGCAGTGAGTTTGGTTTTGGTTTTGGTAACAACATTGCCTTGTGGGTAGACCAGTTTTGCATCTATTTGTACATTTTTTTCAGCCTTCCTTTGTATAAATAGATACATATTTTTTCTCTTTGAATTCTTTTTGAAGCAGCTGTAATATCTTTCCATTTCCCTAATTAAATGAGTTAAAATCTTTGACATGTTCATTTCATGTTGGGAGTCTTGATTTTACCTCTTAAAATAAATCAATCCCATAACAGAAGAGACACTTATCAAGGTATCTCAGAGGGAACAAATCAGAGGGACAAAAGTAGAAATTGGGTGAGTGGTGTGAAGGGGTGGTACTATAAGCAGTGAGCAGTCAGCCTTGAAAGAATGCAGCAAAGATGCTTATCTAAATACAGGCTATAAAATGTCCATTGGATTCAGCTCGAGGTTCCTCAAAACATGTTTCAGCAGAAGATGCATAATAACTCGTAGAGGAGATAAGAAATAGGGAAAAAAATACAACCTGGAGTATACAAAGCTTTAAAGAATTTCAACTTTGAATACTTTTTTAAGCTAAAATCACGTCTCATTTTTTTCCTTTTCAGCCAAAGTAGTGTTGTGATTGTTTTTGTTTGCTTGTTTGTTTGCATTTGTTTGTTCTAAGAATGAGAGAACCTTGATAGTGATTGTAGTCCAAAGACAGAGAGTAGGTAGCAAGGGGAAGTTTTAAAACACTGGAGAAATTCTACTTACAGAAAGGAGGGAAGGGGGTTGAGTGGCCTAAGGATAAAGATAAGCTTTTAGGTGGAGACAAAAGATTGGGGTAGTTCTACTTGATGCCCCACCTTGTTTTAATGAAATAGGCAAAATTGTCTACTGAGAGTAGTGGGGGGAGAGGTTGGGTGGAAAGCTTGAAGGTTTATAATAGACACTAAGTGTGAAAGGAAATAGAATTGAATGAGGACAAACAAAAATCACATGGGGCTGAGGGCCCATGTGAATTGACCGTGGTGCAAATCAGCACAGCTAAGTGATTTTCTCTGTGGCCACAAGCACTCCATGCATAGAAACAGAGAAGGCAAATAGAAAAGCATTGCAATTTTGAGCCCTAACCAGGGAAATGTGGAGACAGGACAGATATACATGGAAGGGGCTTGAGAATGGATGGAATAAATCACCTAGGGGCTTTTCATGCAGCCTGGGTATATGAGTCAGACTCCAGTGGGGAGAACAGGGCTCCGCCAGGCTGTCCAATGGGGGAGTTTTATATGAACACCAGTTACATGGTTATTGGCAGAGCAGAAAAACCAACCAAGGGATGGTAAGGCAGTTTGGAGATAACAAAAGCCAAAAGCTGCTACAACCCCTAGAGATGGAGGGAGGAAAGGGGCAGAGAAGGCTAGGAATGAGGGTTGTTTTTGTTGTTGTTATGTGCTGTCAAGTTGGACCTGACTCATAGCAACCTCTCCTTGGGTTTCCGAGGCAGTATCACTACGGAAGTAGATTGCCCCATCTTCCTTCCGAGGAGTGGCCGGTGGGTTTGAACCACCAACCTTCTGGTTAGCAGTCAAGTGCCTTAGGCACTATGCTACCAGAGCTCCTAGGAATGAGGGTTAGAGAGGGGTATTTTTGATGTTAGTTGGTAGATCAAGAAAGTACAAGATAGTGAATGTCATGTTGTGAAGACAGTAGCACAGAACAGCTTAAGATTAAACTAAAGTGGATGTTGAATGAGATAGGAAGTCACTTGGGGGATAGGAGCACCGAATTCAAGTATATTCTAATTTTGCCAAAATCTTCACCAGAGTTGAAAGGACCCTACATGAACAGCCTCTCTGCAACTTTTGTGATTGAATCTTCCATTATTATCTCCTCCTTCTCCACCCTTACTCTTCTAAAACACATTTCCATCTCAGGTCCTTTGAAACTGTGCTCCTACTTGTAACAATTCTTCCTTAGATGTCTACACAACTAACTTTCTTAGTTTCTCCAGGTCTGTGCTCAAATGCCATATTATCAGAGAGGCTTTTCCTGACCACTTTCTGGAATAGTTTCTCTTCTTTACCATGCTTTATTTTGCTTCTTATGCAGAAATAATATCAAAAGAACAACTGGATTCTATATTTTAGGTGGTGATAAAAACCATCTCCTCACCAGCAGGTAAAGCTGTTGGAAAGCAGAGATTTTGTCTGTTTTATTCACTGCTGTACTCCGATAGATTCAATAACTATTTATTGAAAGAATGGTCAAGTGTATATATTTTAACATAGAATTTATAGCCAGAGGAAGTTCCACAAAGTTTTGTTCTGTTATTCAAGATGAGGTAATATAAATTTCTCAAAGTTTACGTTCACTGTCATAACTTATATTAAAGTTCTTTTAAAAAGCAAGGGGTTAGGGAACACATTGAGTTTTCTTCCAGGAGTCCCACCAGGTTCTCACCGTGAAGATCAGAGAAAAGCCTCCTTGTGCTTCTTGCAAGAGTAGGGAAACAGTAACCGTTTTGAAACAAGACCAGAATGCTCTGTTTTCCTTAATAAGGCCCTCTCTCAAGGAAAACTGTCTTATTAGAGACTAACTGATGTGGGAGAAGGGAAATACCCAACTCCAGCCTCCTCTAGTCTTCTTGTCTGTGGTAATTAAGGTTGTGTGTCAACTTGGCTAGGCTATGATTTTGAGTGGTTTGGCAGTTGGATGTAGTTATTCCCCATGATGAGATTGGATGTGGTGTAAGCCCCTCCATGGTGGAATCTACTATGAGCAGTTAATCCATTGAAGGGGAGTCGCCTTCATGGTGTGGACTGCTTCCAGTATATATGGAAAGGATCCTGCAATTGGCTCATCATTATCTCCAGTTCCTGGACTTGAACTAGTAGCCTGCCATGTTGCCTGCTGATCTTGGGATCATTGCCTCCCGCAGTCTGTGAGCTAATAATCTGCCATTTTACCTGCCAATCTTGAGTTCATAAACTTCATGAATCAGGAGAAGCCTCTAGCTTGCTCCAGTGGTCTTGGAAGGCAGACGTGAAGTCCCAGGTGAAGGGACCTCCACTGAGCCCCTAAAGCCAGGACTCTAAACTCAGACTTCTAGCCTCCCAAACTATAAAAGAATAAATATCTGTTTGGTAAAGCCATCCACTTGTGGTATTTCTGTTATAGCAGCACTAGAGAACTAAGATACTGCCTACCCTAAAGGGATGTGGGAAAAGCTAAGAAATAGTTGTGAAGATCATAACCCAGGGACAAGGGGGTCACTAAAATATTGAGACCTAATCACAGTGAAACCTGTGAGAGACAAAATGCAATGGGACTGCCTTGTTTTTCCAAGTCTTGCAAGTTTTGTGCCCATGACAGAGTACAGTTATATCACTTCTCCATTGCTCTCTATTGGTGGAAAATATTTTAGGTTTCTTTCTCTGGCAGGTTCATGTTATACACATTCCAGCTTTTGCAGGTTTTACTGTAATATGCTTCCCATCTCCCCATAGGGATTAGCTGAAAGAAGTACAAATCCGAGACCTGATTTAAGAAAGAATATCTAAGGAAACCCAAAGACAGCAGGGGAGACAAAAACAAGGGCAGTGGAGGAAATTTTACTCTCTGACACTACAGCTAATGCAAACAGTAAATAAGTTGAACTCCTACCCAGATAACCATAAAACCTCACGCTAAATGACTATCTACCTGAGTTCTTTTTACCAGATACAGCTTTCAACAAAAAGTCACACACCATCTGAAAGACAAAAAATACCATCTGAAGAAACAAAGGAAGCAGCAGAACCAGACACAGATAAGGCAGAGATTTCAGAATTACCAGACCAAGAATTTCAAATATTTATGATTAATATGCTAAGGGTTGAACCAGAATGTGGATGAAGTTTGCACAGCTTCACTAATGTAATTGGTGCCACAAACTTATACACAAGAAAATGGATGAATTGGCAAGTGCTAAGTTGTATATAATTCTGTAACAGAAACAACCAAATATGGATATAGACACACATACGTATGTGTGTGTAAAATAAAATAGAAGCTACAAACAAACAATTTGGTTATGTCTATGTCTTAGACATAGCTAATCATGTCACTGGACTAATTTTCTTGGTTTGAAAACTTAGAGTCTTGGCCTAATAGGACAATTTAATCAATCAGCATAATACAGTTCTGAAAATTTATATTCTACATCCTAGTTTGATGAATAGTGTCTGTGGTCTTAAAAGCTTATGAGCAGCTAAGTAAGATACAACTACTGGTCTCTATTTGTTGAGAACAAAAAAGAAAAATAAAGGCAATAAAGACACAATGTTGTTGTTGTTATGTGCTGTCGAGTCAAACCCGACTCATTGCGACCCCTCCTTGGGTTTCCGAGGCAGTATCACTACGGAAGTAGGATTGCCCAACCTTCCTTCCGAGGAGTGGCTGGTGGGTTTGAACCGCCAGCCATCTGGTTAGCAGGCAAGTGTCTTAACCACAATAGACAAAAATAAAGAGACAATAAAGGTGAATACTATTGCATATACAATACTACATTATCAGTAACAGGAAGAATCAGAGAAGGAACCGGACTAAAGGACTAATTATCTCCGTGAACCACTGCCTTCTCTGTCTTAAGACCAGAAGAACTAAATGGTGCCCTGTTACCACTACAAATGTTCTGATCAGGAACGCAGTAAACATATCTTGATAGAAAGGAATAAAATGTGGAACAGAACTTCAAATTCTTAAACAATCAGACTTACTGGGCCCATTCATTGAGACGGTGGAATTTCTGGGACTATTGCCCTGAGATATTCTTTAAACCTTAAGTGAAACTATCTGCTGAAGTTACCTTTTAACTAAATAGCATGTTAGCTCAAAAAGTAAAGAATGTCACTCTTGAGTACTGTACTCTTTTAAAAAATTATCTATATGAGACCAAATGGAGAACCAAAACTAAAAAACCAAACTCATTGCCATTGGGTCAATTTGACTCATGGTGACCCCTCCTTGGGTTTCCAAGGTGGTATCTCTATGGAAGTAGATTGCCCCATCTTCTTCTGAGGAGTGGTTGGTGGGTTTGAACCTCAAGCCTTCTGGTTAGCAGTCAAATGCCTTAAGCACTATGCCACCAGAGCTTCCCAAATGGAAAACAGTAAAACATGGGTTAAAAGTTTGGAGGAAAGCAAGACTAAGTTAATGACAGTGAATCAACCAGTGAACAGAAAGAATGAGAATGTTAACACAATGTGAAGAATGTAACCATTATCAGTGAACATTATGTGTAGGAGGTATTAAATGGGAGTGTTTTGCTATGCATATTTTCACCAAAAATACAATAAAATGTATATTTTTTAAATGTCCTAAGGGCTGTCATGGGAGCTCTGGTGGCATAGTGCCTAAGGGTTGTATGTTGTTTGTTGCTGTCAAGGAAAGGTTTACACAGAGAAAGAAATTTTCTTTGTTGGTTACCAGGGATGGGAAGGGAGGGGAAAGAAAGGAAAATAGATGGATAATTAAGAGACAGGTTGATATGGGTGAAGGGAAAAGCAATATAACAAAGGCATGTGACTAGCACAATATCACTAAGGAAAAGGAAGACATGGAGAGGTGGACAAGAGGTAGAGACAATAAAGGCGAACACTATTGCATACACAATACTGCATTATCAGTAACAGCAAACACTAATCTAAGGTAGGCAGTCCAGAAGATCAGTAATATCTAAATGGAAACATACCCACAACCATACATAGGTTTGACAGATGATATTCTTACATATGTTTTTGTATGTGTTATAAAAATGTCCATATGCAGTTTAAACATTACAGGAGGCAGAGTTAGTATAACTTCTTAGCCACAAGTGAACACCTTGGTCATGGGGGACATCAACCTCAAATGGCACAACATGGTATACAACAATATTATTCTGCATCTTACTTCAGTGAGTAGCAACTGAGGTCTTAAGAGCTTGCAAGCAGCCTTTGAAGTGGCAACTATTGGTATCTCCTCATCCAGAGCAAAGAAAATCTAAGACACATGGAAAAAAAAGACTAATAGGCCATGAGAACCTCAGTCTATATGACCCTGAGGACAGAAGCACTAGATGGTGCCCAGCTACCAATGCTGACCACTGAGAAAGGGATCAAAATTGGAGATCATGGGTAGAGTGGGAGAAAAATGTGAAACAAAACTGAAAATCATAAAAACAACCAGGCTTACTGGCCTAATAGAGACTGGTGAAACCCCTGAGACTATGGCCCTGAGTTACTTCAGGCCTGGAATGGAACTCATTCCCATGACTTAACCCTCAGCCAAGTAATAGACTGGCCTATGAGCTAAACACCTGCACCAGGGAGATGCACTCTTAGAACAATCAACCAGGGGAGATCAGAAGGACAGCATTTGCACAGGGAAAAAGGAGAGGCAGGAATGCATATCAAGGACACAGAGAAACGGTAACCACAGGGAGGAAGTGGGAGGTTAGCTGATACACTGCAGGGAATGTAACCAGTGTCACAAAACAAAATGTGTATGAACTGTTGAATGCAAGATGAGTGCAAAATGCTTTGTAAAATTTTACCCAAATTACAAATAAAAAAAACAAAAACAAACTAAAACCACTGAGGTTTAATGTTAGGGATGTATATTGTTATTGTTTGTTGTTAGATGCCATTGAGTCAGTTCCGACTCAGCAACACTACCTACAACAGAACAAAACACTGCCTGGTCCTGAGCCATCCTCACAATCTTTGTTATGCTTGAGCCCGTTGTTGCAACCCTGTGTCAATCCATCTTATTGAAGGTCTTCCTTTTTTTCACTGATCCCCTACTTTACCAAGCATAATATCTTTCTCCAGGAACTGCTCCTTTTGAACAGCATGTGCAAAGTACATGAGACAAAGTCTTGCTATCCTCACTTATAAGGAGCATTCTGGTGCACTTCTTCCAAGACAGACTTGTGGATTCTTCTGACAGTCCATGGTATATTCAGTATTCTTCACACACAGTAATTCAAATGCATCAATTCTTCTTTGGTATTCCTTATTCATTGTCCAGCTTTCACATACATATGAGGTGATTGGAAATACCATGGCTTGGGTCAGACTCACCTTAGTCTTCAAAGTGACATTTTTGCTCTTTAACACATTAAAGAGGTCTTTTGCAGCAGATTTGCCCAGTGCAATACATCGTCTGATTTCTTGACTCCTGCTTGTATGGATGTTGTTGGTGGATCCAAGTAAGATGAAATCCCTGACAGCTTCAGTCTTTTCTCCATTTATCATGATGTTGCTTATTGATCACTTGTGAGGATTTCTGTTTTCTTTATGTTGAGGTGTAATCTATACTCTAGTCTTTGATTTTGATCAGTAAGTGCTTCAAGTCACCTTCACTTTCAGGAAGCAAATTTGTGTAATCTGCATATTGCAAGTTAGTGAGTCTTCCTTCAACACTGATGCTGTATTCTTCATATAATCCAGCTTCTCAGAATATTTGCTAACATACAGATTGAATAAGTATGGTGAAATTATACACCCTTGATACACAGTTTTCCTGATTTTAAACCATGCGGTATGCACTTGTTCTGTTTGCCTCCAGAGGTTCTTCATAAGCCCAATTAAGGGCTCTGGAATTCCTATTCTTAGTAATATTATCCATAATTTGTTATGATCTACACAGTTGAATCCTTTGCATAGTCAATAAAACATCTTTCTGGTATTCTTTGCTTTCAGCTAAGATCCATCTGACATCAACAATAATATCCCTTGTTCCACTCTCTCTTCTGAATCAGGCTTGAATTTCTGGCAGTTCCCTGTCAATATACTGCTGCAACTATTTTTGGATTATCTTCAGCAAAATTTTACTTACATGTGATATTAATGATATTGCTTGATAATCTCCACATTCACTTGGATCACCTCTTTTTGGAATGTGCACAAATATGGATCTCTTTTAGTCAGTTGGTTAGGTAGCTGTCTTGCAAATTTCTTGGCATAAATGAGTGAACACCTCCAGTGCTGCATCTGTTTCTTGAAACATCTCAATTGGTATTCTCTCAATTCCTGGTGCCTTGTTTTTCACCAATGCCTTCAGTGCAGCTTGAATTTCTTTCTTCAGGAGTGTTGTTTCTTGATCGTATGCTATGTCCTGAAGTGGTTGGAGGTTGGAAGTGGTTGGAGCAGGATCCAGGTAAGGGGCGGAAGGCAGGACTCACCCCCCAGAGGCAGGAAAGGGAGGGAGCACCAGGGACCACAAAGTGGCAGAATCCAGGTAGGAATTAGGTGGAGGGCGGAGAGTTTTCCAACAGCTAAGGGAGACAAACTGTCAGTTTGTCATCCTGTGGGGCTTGTACATTGCTGTGGGGCTTGAAGCTGTGCCACCAGTGTTTCAAACGCCAGCAGGGTTGCACATGGTGCACAGGTTTCAACGCAACTTACAGACTGAGACAGACTAGGAAGAAGGAAGAAGCCATCCATTTCTCAAAGAATTGTCCAGAGAAAACCTTATAAGTAGCAGAGAAACACTGTTTGATACATTACTGGGCACCTTTATAAATAGCCTGGAAACAATGTCTGACACAGTGCAGGAAGATGAACCCTTTGGGTCGGAAGGCACTCAAAATACAACTGGAAAAGAGCTGCCTCATCAGAGTAGAACCAACCTTAATGATATGGATAAAGTAAATATTTTGGGACCTCCACTGGCTGATGTGACACAACTCAAATTGAGGAAAAACAGCTCCAAACACCCATTAATAATCGGAACATGAAATGTATGAAGTATGAATCTAGGAAAACTGGAAGTTGTCAAAAATGAAATGGAATGCACAAAGATTGTTATCCTAGGCATTAGTGAATGGACTGGTTTTGGCCATTTTGAATCAGACAACCATATGGTCTACTATGCCGGGAATGACAAATTGAAGAGGAATGGCGTGGCATTCATCATCACAAATGATGTTTCAAGATGTGTCCTGAAGTACGATGCTGTCAGCGATAGTCTAATATCCGTATGCCTACAAGGAAGACCCATTAATACTATTATTATTCAAATTTACACACCAATCACCAATGCCAAACATGAGGAAATTGAAGATTTTTATCAAATTCTGCAGTCTGAAATTGACCAAACATGAAATCAAGATGTGTTAATTATCACTGGTGACTGGAATACAAAAGTTGGAAACAAAGAAGAATCACCGGTAGTTGGAAAATTTTGCCTTGGTGACAGAAATAACGCTGGAGATTGTGTGATAGAATTTCTCAAGATCAATGACTTATTCATTGCAAATACCTTTTTTCAACAACACAGATGGTGGCTATACACATGGACTTCGCCAGATGGAGTACACAGGAATTAGATTGACTACATCTGTGGCCAGAGAGGATGGAGTAGCTCAATATCTTCAGCCAAAACCAGGCCAGGAGCTGATTGTGGAACAGACCATCAACTGCTCATATGCAAGTTAAACGTGAAGTTGAGGACAATTAAAACAAGTCCACAAGAACCAAAATATAACCTTGATTATATCCCATCTGAATTTAGAGACCATTTAAAGAATAGAGTTGGTGCATTGAACATCAATGGTCAAAAACCAGAAGAATTGTGAGATGACATCAAGAGCATCATCCGTGAAGAAAGCAAGAGGTATTAAAAATATGAGAAAGAAAGAAAGAAAATACCAAAATGGATGTCAGATGAGACTCTGAAACTTGCCCTTGAGCAAAGAGTAGCTAAGGCAAATGGAAGAAATGACAAGATAATAGAGCTGAACAGAAGATTTCAAAGAGCAGCTTGAGCAAACAAAGCCAATTACTATAATGAAATGTGCAAAGACCTGGAGTTAAAAGAACAAAAGCGAAGAAAATGCTCAGCATTTCTCAAGCTGAAAGAACTGAGGAAAAAATTTAAGCCTCGAGTTGCAATACTGAAAGATTCTATGGGCAAAATATTAATGATGCAGGAAGCATCGAAAGAAGATGGAAGGGATACACAGACACTGTACCAAAAAGAACTGGTAGATCTTCATCCATTTCAGGAGGTGGCATATGTTCAAGAATCAATGGTATTGAAGGAAGTCGAAGCTGCACTGAAGGAATTGGCAAAGGCTCCGGGAATTGAAGGAATATCCATTGAGATGTTTCAACAAACGGATACCCCACTCTAGCCACTCACTTGGCTATGCCAAGAGATTTGGAATACAGCTACTTGGTCAACTGAGTGGAAGAGATCCATATTTGTACCCATTCCAAAGAAAGGTGATCCCACAGAATGTGGAAATTATCGAACAATATCATTAGTATTGCATGCAAGTAAGATCTTACTGAAGATAATTCAAAAACGGTTGCAGCAGTATATTGACAGAGATCTTCCTGAGGTGCAAGCTGGATTCAGAAGAGGACGTGGAACAAGGGACATCATTGCTGATGTCAGAAGGATCTTGGCTCAAAGCAAAGAATTCCAGAAAGATGTTTACTTGTGTTTTATTGACTATGCAAAAGCATTTGATTGTGCGGATCATAACAAATTGTGGATAACATTGAGAAGAATGGAAATTCCAGAACACTTTATTGTACTCATGAGGAACCTGTTCATAGACCAGGAGGTTGTCCTTTGAACAGAAAAAGGGTACACTGCATGGTTTAAAATCAAGAAGGGTGTACGTCAGGGTTGTATCCTTTCCCCATACTTATTCAATCTATATGCTGAGCAAATAATCCAAGAAGCTGGACTATATGAAGAACATGGTATCAGGATTGGAGGAAGTATCATTAACAACCTGCAATATGCTGACAACACAACTTTGCTTGGTGAAAGTGAGGATGACTGAGGCACTTACTGATGAAAATTGAAGAATACAGTCTACAGTATGGATTACATCTCAATATAAAGAAAACAAAAATCCTCACAAGTGGACCTATAAGCAGCATCATGATAAATGGAGAAAAGATGAAAGTTGTCAAAGACTTCACATTGCTTGGTTCTACAGTCAATGCCAATGGAAGCAGCAGTCAGAACATCAAACAACATATAGCACTGGACAAATTGGCTGCAAAAGACCTCTTTCAAGTGCTGAGAAGCAAAGGTGTCTGTCTCCTTGAGGACTAAGGTGAGCCTGACACAAGCCATGGTATTTTCAATTGCCTCATATGTATGTGAGAGCTGGACAATGAATAAGGAAGATCGAAGAAAAGTTGATGCTTTTGAATTGTGATGCTGGCGAAGAATGCTGAAAGTACTATGCACTGTTAAAAGAACTAACAAATCTGTCCTGGAGGAAGGGCAGCCAGAATGCACCTTGGAAGCAAGAATGACCAGACTTTATCTCACATACTTTGGTCATGTTGTCAGAAGGAACCATTTACTGGAGAAGGATATCATGCTTGGTAAGGTGGAGAGTCAATGAAAGAGGGGAAGGCCCTCAATGAGATGGATTGACGCAGTGGCAGTAGCGATGGGCTCAAGTATAGCAAGGATGATGGAGCTGGTGCAGGACTATGTAGTATTTCGTTCTGCTGTGCATGGGGTCGCTATGAGTCAGAGACGACTTGATGGCACCTAACAACAACAACGAAGTGGTTGAACATCAACCAATTCTTTTT
>NW_006921883.1:4039079-4045574 GCF_000298275.1 Orycteropus afer afer | reverse complement strand
TCAATCTTCTGGAGCTGCTTCCTGCTGATGAGGGGCGCAGTGTCTTGGGAAGCGGGGCCTTCTGTCTATCCACGCACAAGTTTGTCTCTTGTAGTGCCAAAAGCAGTTTTCTTTTGCTTCAACTTCAGAGATGCTGTGTTGTTTTGCCTGGTTGGTGATTTGTAGTATGTAGAGGTCCTCGAAGAAGTGGCTTCTAAGGGTGTCAACTCCCAGGGGTCAGCTGGACATGTTTGGCATCTGGTGTTCTGGGACCTGTAAGACAGGCTGGGTTGCAACAGTTAGGGGAGGGAAGTGAGAAGAGGGAAACAGTGGAGCCTAGGTGGCCAAGGTATCTTATTAGTTGGGTGATCTCCACGAGTGCAAGGGAATCTCTTCCAGGTCTTTGGCTTGAAGGATCATTTGGTTTGTTGTCTGTTGCGAAATTTGGGTAGATATCTGGTGGACCTGTGATTGAATGAAACAGAGAACACAGGGGACGATGGTAGCAATCAACACGATGGAGATTAGGGGGCCCAAGAATGGTAGGAGGCAGGATAGGGATTCCAAAAGGAGGAAAGAAAAAGTTGGACCATTGTTAGTGGATAGACGTTGATCTATATTAGTTGCCCTCTCAATGAGTCTTTTGGCTGCATCTTGTACTATACCTGACTGATTTATATAGAAACAACTTTCTTCTCCCAGAAATAGGCAAAGACCTCCTTTTTCTGTTGTTAGTAAGTCATTCTCTCCTGTTCTGAAGAGTGACCACCGCAAGGGAGTTGAGTAATCTCCCACAGTTTATCGACGTTAACAGCTTTATGTGAAATAGCCTGTAGGCCCGCTAGGAGGCACTGGAGTATTTTGTCCCTGTGAGTGCGGCCATTCTGGGTGTCTTGTTGGTATTCCCATCCAGGGTCCTGCTCAGGAACAGCTTCTGGACCTACTGGCATGGTAGAGTCAATTACAGGAGTTAGATTGGTATGTTCCCAAGCAGCCCCAAGAACATGTTCCCTTTTGTCAGAATTTAAAGTGGAAGAAAGAATGACATAAATGTCATGCCAAGTTAAGTCATAGGCTTGAGAGAGGTAACGAAATCCCTTAATGTAGGTGGTGAGATTGTGAGAAAGGGAACCCAGACATTTTCATCTGAGATAAGTTGGTGAGGGAGAAAGGAATATGGACACGAATAACACCTTCAAAGTCAGCCACTTCACATAAGGGACAGAGAAGGGGCTGTTGAGAATGGGTGTGGCTGCTCATTGGGAGGGTAAAAAAGAACCCTGGGGAAGTGGTGTCTGGAGATGTTAATGAAGAGGAAGATGGGGGTGGCGGAGAGGGTGCAGTCCTTCCATCTCCTTTTGATGTTTCCTGCATCATTCAATATTTTGCCCACAGAATCCTTCAATACTGTAACTCAAGGCTGTTGCAATGTTTTCTTTAGTTCTTATAGCTTAAGAAAAGCCAAGCATGTTCTTCCCTTTTGATTTTCTAACTCCAGGTCTTTGCATATTTCATTATAATACTTTACTTTGTCTTCTTGAGCCACTGTTTGAAATCTTCTGTTCAGCTCTTTTATTGCATCATTTCTTCCATTCACGTTAGCTACTCTACCTTCTGTAACAAGTTTTGATGTCTCTTCTGACATCCATTTTGGTCTTCTCTTCCTTTCTTGCCTTTTTAATGACTTTTTGCCACTTTCATGTGTGATGTTCTTGATGTGATCCCACTACTTGTCTGTCTTTGGACATTGGTTTTCAGGGCATTAAATTTATTCTTTAGCTGGTCTTTAAATTTAGGTGGGATATATAATCATGAATTTGTTTTAATTTTCTTCAGCTTCAACTTGCCCTTGCATATGAGCAGTTGATGGTCTATTCCACCGTCAGCTCCTAACCTTCTTCTGACTGATGATATTGAGCTTATCCATCACCTCTTTGCACAGATATAGTCAGTTTGCTTACTGTGTATAACACTTAGTGAGGAATATTGTTGTTTTAGTTGCCATCAAATAGACTTGGACTCATAATGGCCTTAGGTATACCAGAACAAAATGCCCAGTCCTGCACCATCTTCATGATCGTTGCTATGTTTGAGTCCATTGCTTGAGCCATTTTGTCAATCTATCTCATCAAGGGCCTCCCTAGCCTTCACCTACGCTTCATGTTGCCAACTATGAAGTCCTTTTCTAGGGTTTGGTCTTTCTTGATGACATATCCAAAATGTAAGAGCTAAAGTCTCATCGTCTTCACTTCTGGTTGTATAAGGTTATAAGTTGTTGTTGTGCACTGTTGAGTCAATCCCAATTCATAGCTACCCTATACAGCAGAGTAGAACTACCCTCTAAGGCTTCTTAGGCTGAATCTTTACAGGAACAGATTGCCAGGTCTTTTCTCCTACAGAACCACTGGGTAGATTTGAACCATTGGCTTTTCAACTATCAACCAATCACTTAACCATTGTAACACCAGGATTCCTGTAGGGTTATATAGTCAGGACATATAACCAGCTACTTCCTTCTATCTGAAGCCTCTAGCCTGGGTTCCGTTTTCCCCTTGGGCTTCTCAATGTTAATCCCTCCCACTACCACTGGCTTAGGGATCCTATCCCTCTAAGGTTGTGGCACTTATTTAGACAAAAATCCACCCTGTCTAGAATCCCCTTGACACTAGTATGATGGGTAGGGACTTTGAGTCTTTTTAATTTTGCCAACATACTGAGAAGGAACAAAAGGGAGAAAGTATATAAAGCATATAATCCCTCTGGCTTGAAAGATACAGGTCTCTATACCTATCACAACTCTAGCCTCTGGTACTCAGAGTCTGTGTCCTATTGTGTTCCCTATCTCATGCGCTCCTTTCCTTTCCTCTTCACTCTCTAGCTGTCAAGTTATTAGAAATACATTGCCTTGAGGTTGTAGGACTGAGGTCCCCACTTTCTTGCTGGCCGTCAGCTGTCATCTCCTAGAGACCACCCACAATATCTTGTCACATGGCACCCTCACAACATGCAGTTTATTTCTTCAAAGCCAGTAGAGAAGCTTCTCTCTGAAGTTTGCTAAGACAGAGTCTTATATAAGAAAACATAACTATAGAACTGATATCTCATCACCTCTGCCATAAATATAATCCTGTCAAGGGAGTTACTTCCAATCATCTTTGCCTTTTCATTGGTTAGAAGCAAGTCACAGTAAGGGATTATCCACCACACTGTCTATGGGATAAGCAGACAGCAAGCGGTTGCAGAAAGCAACAAGTGTCTAGGTGTGAGTTGGTTTTTTCAAGGCAATTTGGGAGTACAGAGAGTAGCTTTAGGGAGCCAGAAGGGGCAGAGAAGATGGACTAGTTAATCCTTAGCTGGGCCTAAGAGAGATATGGTGCAGGCAGGCAAGCGGGGCTTCTCTCTCTCTTTTTTTTTTTTTTTTTTTAATAATAGGGCAATAAACATACCTTTATTACTTGTTCATGCTGAAGTTTGAGATTGGTATTCTTTTTTTTAAATACACTTTATTGAAATATAATTTGTGTACAGAGAAATACACAAATCTATAGGACATGAGTCAATGCAACTTTATTTTTTTTTGCAGTGTTCCCTCCACTTCCCCCGCTAACCCTGGTAACCAACAAAGAAAGTTTCCTTCCATATACAAACCTTTCCTTGACTTTTTAAATAATTAACTGATACTATATTTTTTCTTCTGTGATTGACTTATTTCACTCAGAATAATGTCCTCCAAATTCATCTATGTTATGCAGTGTTTTGCAGATTCTACATTATTCTTTAATGTTGCACAGTATTCCATTGTGTGCATGTACTATAGTTTGGTTGTCCATTCTTCTGTTGATGGACACGTAGATTGTTTCCATCTTTTTGCAATTGTAAATATTGCTATGATGAACATGGGTATGCATATATCTGTTCTTGTCCTGGCTCTCACTTCTTTAGGATATATACCTAATAAAGGGATTGCTGGGTCAAATGATATTTCTAATTCCAGCTTTTTAAGGAATTGCCATATTGCTTTCCACCGTGATTGTATCATTTTGCAGACCCACCAGCAGTGTATGAGAGTCACAAGGGCTTCTCTTGAAGATAGCAGTTGGGCAAGAGTGGGAACCAGGAAGTGAACATCCCGTGACATGGGAAAATCCAATAGACAATAGAGGGAACATTAAAGGATCTGGAAAGTAGGAGAGGCAGGAATAGCCCATCAGAGAGACCTGATAAAGCCTAGTGCCAAGGAGGCAGACTGAATCAATTTAAAAAATTATGCCAGTTCTATAACTTGAAGACTCAGTTCCTCCCCACACACCCTCCCTAATTCTAGCCAATTTGAAAGAGGCCCTGTGCCCAGGAAGAGGGGGAATGGTGAGGAGCATGATATTAGCCAGACATTTCTTTCTAAAAATATTGTAAGGATAGGAGCCAAATTTCATTTCCTCTCTTTAATATTATTAAGCTCATTTTTAAATTTTCTGGCTTTGTCCCAGTTCTCATCTTCAACTATCTCTTTGAAGTAGCTGACCAGGAACTTCTTAACTTCTTAAATTAACCTCCACAAAACTGGGCTGTCCATAGTCCTTCCTTTGTAAATGTTTCTCCTCTTCCTTTAGTTTTTTCTTTTTTTTTTTTTAATGGAGCTTCACATTTCATGGTTTCAGCTCTCAAATGTACATTAAATCTCAGATTCATACTTCCAGGCTTGTCTGTCACTTGTCTTGTAGACAGGCATGCCCCTTCTCATCAGTAGCCCAGTCAATGTGCAGAGATCAAGTTCTGTTTTTATTTTGCCATATTCTCATATCTATGTAATGTCTAAGTTTACCAAACTGACACCCTTGAAATCTTATTTGGAATTAATACAACAACTAATATAGAATTATTCTTGATCCAGAGCATGATAGGATGAATAATTTTTTGTATCTCCACAGCCAAACTCTTGTCCCTGTCTTTCCAAACCCTCCACCAGCTGGCCCCACCTACCTTCCAGCCTAGTTTTGCAAGGCTCCAAAGTCCAACCCTCCATTCTGATCATCTTCACAAGGAAAAACCACTCAACTTCTTCCCTTGGATTGAGAAATTACAGGCCAAATGATGTGAGAGATGGATGCTGGAGTCAGATTGCCTAGTTCAAATCCCAGCTCTGTCTCTTAACAGCTGTATAACACTAAGTAAATTACCACTCTCCATGCTTCAGGAGCCCTAGTGGTGCAACAGTTAAGTGGTTGGCTGCTGACTGAAAGGTTGGCAGTTCAAATCTATCTAGAGGTTTTGTGGGAGAAAGATCTGGCAATCTACTCCCATTAAGATTACAGCCCAGCTTCAGGATCCAAGATGGCAGACAAAGCAGATATATGACCTAGATCTATTACTACAAAGACCCAAGAAACCAAGTGAAATTGATACAGGTGATACTCTTGAAACTCTGAGCTTCAAAGGAAAGGATAAAGAAGTAGAACAAATACCAATTTGAAGAAGAAACAATGAAAACAGCAAACAAGAAGGTGTCTGGAGTGGTGAATATCCAAGCAGCCCAGCAAAGCATGGCCATTGTGAATTATTGCCAGCAGCATTTGGATTGGGGCAGGAACAAGATAATCAGCTCTGCTTGCCCAGGACTACACCAGTGCCCATACCAGTGACCAGCAACAAGAGAAATGTGAGTACTCCCCCAAACCCTACACGTTACTGGTGACCAGGTGTGGCCACCCACCACCCTCACCCACCCAGAAGCTGGTGACAACCCTCCCCCCACTGGCTCTGCCCTGCCTGGAGGTACACTGGGCCTTCCTTCCTCTCCTGACCCCATCCAATGGCCCACTTCCATTCAGCTCCTCCAGAAGCCTGAGGTTTACACTCATGGGAGAGGTAAAGCATGCCCATAGCCTCCAAGGTCAACAAGGTGTGCCCTCACAAGCGGGTTGCTGTAAGTCTGCCACTCTCACATTTGGAGGTACATGCCTCAAAAATTGGGCACTAAGCACCTGCAGCACATGAGTGCAGTCATGTACCACAAGCCTGCCACCTCCACAATCTGCAGTGTGAGTACACATGGGTCATATACCATAAGCCTGCCATCTCCATAGTTAAATGTGTGTGCCACAACAGACCAGGCACTTCTCTCTACCTCCTCCACTATCAGTGGTGGTAGGTGCCACTGCAAACTGGGTGCCACTACCCACTTGCCTCTGCTTTCTCCATTTTTCCCTCTTTCTTTTGTTTTCTTTTTCTTTTTAATGCATTTTATTGAAATATAATTTATATACAGTGAAATACACAAAACTAAAGTGACATAGGTCAATACTTTTTTTTTTTTGGTAGTGTTCCCTCTCCTCCCCTCCCACCACTGGCAACCAACAAAGAAAGTTTCCCTCCATATATAAACTTTTCCTTAACCCTCTACAACAACGAACTAATACTATATTTGTCCTTCTGTGATTGACTTATTTCACTCAGCATAATGTGCTCCAATTTCATCCCTATTATGCAGTGTTTTGCAGACTCTACACCATTCTTTAG